>NC_135497.1:559545004-559609576 GCF_052857255.1 Amblyomma americanum | reverse complement strand
TCACCGCAGCAACAGCATATTGTGTCACCCTGTAAAAATCACCTTCGTCACGGATGCGGATGGCGTGTAATGCCTAAGTGTTGTGCATTAATTGCTCGAGTGGACACGACGGACACTACAGTCGGGAGTGGTTGCTCTAGAAAAATAGCTAGAGTTGAAAATGGCTGAAAACAATAAAACAAAAAAGCTTAGACAAAGGCAACCAAAGATAAAAGAAAAAGTGACCTCCACGACCATTGAGGACGACTACGTCGAGCATGCCAGCGCAAGATACGTGCATGGGACCTGCGCCGGCGTGGGCAACGGAGAGAACATAAGACAAGATGCCATGAACACGAACACTCAAGCAGTAGCAGTGAATAAGAAGGCAAGGAGCCATAGACAGGAGAGGAACAATACAAAGCCTAGCAAGGAGGGAATCAATGACAGCCGCTGGAAAGGACCAGAAAACAAGAATCCCAGTGATAACAGCAAGAAAGTGTCGCCGCTTGTGAACAGAATATGAGAAGAGAAGACAGGCGAGTCGCAGTCAGGACTTTGCCGGGAAGGAGTCAACACAGTTCCGCAAAGTAGAAAATTAAAATTGATGGAGAATGCTGCAGGGCGTAACATTGTAATGCAAAGATTGATGACAGCGACGGAGCAGAAGAAGCTGAGCGGTGAGCTCAGGGCGCTGAGAATACGCGGAAAACGGCACCACAACTGCGTATAACAGTACCGGGCTAATGTCCAACCCTACCCACAGAATAGAACTGACAGAGCTATCGAAGTGAATAAATAAGCGCAAGGTAGCCGACATAAGGAAGTTTAACATGGAGAGAATCGAGCATACTCTAAGGAACGGAGGTAGCCTAAAAGCGGCAAAGAGGAAACTAGGCATCGGTAAAAACCAGATGTATGCGTTAGGAGACAAAGAGGGCAATGCCATTAGCAATATGGATAAGATAGTTAACGTAGCGGAAGAGTTCTACACAGATCTGTACAGTAGCCAATGTAATCAGAGCGGTAGTGAGAAAGACCGTAGTGCGCGGCAATGCGTCATCCCGCCAGTAACGAAAGAGGAAGTAAAGAAAGCCTTAGGAGCAATGGAAAGGGGAAAAGCAGCTGGTGAGGATCAGATAACAGCAGATCTGTTTAAGGATGGAGGGTATACATCGTGCTAGAAAAACTAGCCACCTTGTATAAGCAATGCCTTATGACCTCGACCGTACCAGATGCTTGGAAGAATGGAAACATTATCTTAATTCGTACGACGGGAGACGCCTAGGAGTTGAAAAGTTACGGACCGATGAGCTTACTATACGTTGCCTACAAAGTATTTGCTAAGGTAATCGCTAATAGAGTCAGCGAAACCTTAGACTTTTAATCAACCAAATGATAAGGCAGGATTTCGTAAAGGATATTCCACAATAGATCATATTCATACTATCAATCAGGTGATAGAAAAATGAGCAGAATATAACCAACTTCTATATATATAGCCTTCATTGATTACGAGAAAGCATTCAACTCAGTGGAAACCTCAGCAGTCATAGAGGCTTTGCGTAATCAGGGGGTAGGATAGCCTTAATTCAAAATACTGGAAGATATATATAGCAACTGCAAAGCTACTAGAGTCCTCCATAAATCAGAAATAAAATTCCAATAAGGAAGGGCGTCAGGCAAGGAGACACGATCTCGCCAATGCTATTCACCGCCTGTTTACAGGAGGTATCCCGAGGCATGATTTGGGAACAGTTGGGAATAAGAGTAAATGGAGAATACCTAAATAATCTGCGATTCGCTGATGACATTGCCTTGCTAAGTCACTCAGGAGGTGAACTGCAAATCATGATCAATGAGTTAGACGGGCACATCAGAACGCTGGGTCTAAAAATTAACATGCAGAAAACCAAGCTAATGTTCAGCAGTTAGCAAAGGAACTGTAGTTCACAATTGACAGCGAGAGCCTCGAAGTTGTAAAGGAACACGTGTTCCTTAGGGCAGGTAGTGACAGCTGATCCGGATCATGAGAGGGAAATAACTAGAAGGATAAGAATGGGGTTTAGCGCATATGGCAGGTTCTCTCAGATCATGAGTGGCAGTTTACCAATTTCCCTAAAGAGAAAAGTGTACAACACCTCTATCTTACCGGTACTCACCTACGGGGCAGAAACGTGGAGGCTAACCAAAAGAGTTCAGCTTAAGTTAAGAACAACGCAGCGAGCCATGGAAAGGGAAATGATAGGTGTAACGTTAAGAGATCGGAAGCGGGCAGAGTGGGTGAGGGAACAAACACGGGTTAATGACATCCTAGTCGAAACCAAGAGGAAGAAATGGGCTTGGGCAGAGCATGTAATGCAAAGGCAAGATAACCGCTGGTCCTTAAAGGGTAACGGAGTGGATTCCAATTGAAAGTAAGCGTAGCAGGGGGCGGCAGAAGGTTTGGTGGGCGGATGAGATTAAGAAGTTTGCAGGCAAAGGGTGGATGCAGCTGGCAAAGGACAGGGTTAATTGCAGAGACATGGGAGAGGCCTTTGCCCTGCAGTGGGTGTAGTAAGGCTGATGATGATGATGATGATTATGACACTGTTTATGTTGGGTGGTAAACAGGAGGCAAAATTTCACATAAGAAAAGAATGATAAGAGATTACCGCTTGGTGGGCTATACAACACAGACATTTTAATGTGGTTACATTATACAAAGACAACCTCGATATCGGCAGAAATATGAGACAATTCTTCTACGATTCAGCGCTAAGGTGCTTGTTTACAAAAAAAAAACAATGCTGACTCCTCCACCGCGAGATGTGGCGCAACTGACAAAAAATGAGGAATACGATGAAATCTGGAAGCTATTGTCATGTAGTCAGGTTTCTGATTCCATTGAAAGATAAAAAATGCCAAAGATATATAACAAATTGTAAAATTTGTCGCTTTTGTTGGTTAAGGAACGGGCATTTACATGAAAAACTTTACGTGGTGATGGGTTGAAGCAATCTCGCGATAGAGTGTCGCTAATTTCGTATCGCAGTACATATCTGTCGGCAGCCATTGCGTTGCGATAAGTCGCAGCGGGCTATGTAGAAACCTACGCGACGAAGTCATCGAGGTACTCTTCATTCTTTATGATATAAGCAGAACCTTCATATTTTTTTCTAATGACGATGTTTTCATATTAGCTCGTGCTTCTTCTGTATCCTTTGGTAACGCATAACCTGCTTCTCAAAGCGGACAATGGAATATTACCCGGCTTTGCTAGGAGTGAGTGGCACGCCTCAATATCCGTGCTTAGCCTGGCGACCTCATTTACCTTAGCTAAAACGCCGCCATCCTGAGAAAAAGAAACAACATGAATGCCAAGGTTTTTTTTTTCGGTTTCTCATGTCCAGTTCATTAGCGTCTGCGGACTACTGCAGTCCTGTTGGTTGAACATTTTTGAGGTTAAATATTTCAGCTAAATTGTCTGCATAAAAAGTGCGCAATGTTATCGATCTTATCTTTCAAAGGCATATCTAAGTTCTCACTCAACTAAGCGAGGGCAGCAGTTACGCACATCGAAATTTCCTTACACAGAAGCGGTGCTTTGTGAGCCGCTGCAGGATGTTCTCGTTTCACATGCGGCGCAAGTGAACGGCGTAGGAATGCGTTCGGAATGCCACCAGGCCGGGAAAAGATTTAACCTCTAGTGTCTCAATCATATTTAGCTATGAAGATCAGGAAAGTGGGAGGAGCAGGAGCTTAGCTGATGCTCGGACGAAATTGAAAATTGCAAGTGAGTACAACAATGCATTGCAATACGTTTCTGGTCATTACTACATTTATCTGATATTTGCTCAACATTCTTCTTTCGCTCGCTTTCGGACTTCCACAACATTTGGGGTTAATTTCGAATAAAATAAGATAGAAAGTTGCTAAAGCAACAACTTTTACCACACGAATAGCCTGCGGTGCGGTAAAATGAATTTCACTAATCGAATCACAAGCTAAGCTCTTCGTCCTTTTTAGTCGTTTAGATTTTCGCTTAAGGTATATTATTGCTTTCGTCATACACGGTGTGTACTTTGCTATTTTTTTATTTAGTAGATTTAAAGTTATCCAAGCAGAAAAAGCATAATTTCTTGAAATTGTCGCAAAGCGTACGATCACGATTTTGCCAGGAGTTACTACTAACCAGACCTAATTTAGCAGTGCTATAAGGACGCGCGTATTTCTTGACTGTTTCAGCGCATCCAATGAAGGCATGTCGTGCAGATGAAATAAGGCCGCCGCGCTACGATCGGCTATGGATGTTACCCTAGGCTAGGCTTGAAAAATCCCGGGGTGTTAATCGGCTGGAAGGTTTCCAAGCCTGCAGGTGATTCGAAATGACCAGCGCGGAAAAATACGGGGACACGAGAAGAAAAAAAAAGAAAAAGAAGAAGAAAAAACACTGACGACAGGATGGGCGCTGTCCTGTCGTCAGTGCGGTGACGGCTGCAAAAGCCTGTCACCCCTGTAAAGAGTATAAAAGCCTTTATCATCGTCAGTCTATATTTCTCCAATTAACCCTGTCCTGTGCTAACTGCGGCCCCCTTATCCACGCAAACTTCTTAATCTCATCCGCCCTCCTGACTCTTTGACGCCCCCTGCTACGCTTACCTTCTCTTTGAATCCACTCCGTTACCCTTAAGGACAAGCGGTTATCTTGCCTTCGCATTACATGCCCTGCCCAAGCCCATTTCTTCCTCTTGATTTCGACTAGGATGTCATTAACCCGCGTTTGTTGCCTCACCCACTCCGCCCTCTTCCTTTCTCTTAACGTTACACCTATCATTTTTCTTTCCATAGCTCGCTGCATTGTTCTCAATTTAAGCTGAACCTTTTTCGTTAGCCTCCACGTTTCTGCTTCATAGGTAAATAGTAAAGTTTTCTCTGAAGATTACTCGTAAACTGACATTTGTGATCTGTGAGTACCTGCCAGATGCACTCCACCCCATTTTTCGTCCTGGTTTATTCCCCATCGTTGTTCCGATCAGCAGTAACCACCCACCTTAGCCAGTGATGCGATGGTTCGAAAAAAATAGAGATCCTTGGTAAAAAAAAAAATTATTTCCTCGGAGGTATGAAAGGTTGGAAAGTCCAGAACCTGGTTAGCGATCCTTACCAAGACATAACGGACGGTTATTACAATCAGCGTTAAGGGCCTGATGAACAACAGAGTTAAAAATGAAAAAAAAATATGAATGTGGATTAGCTCACCTAATCCAATATATGCAAAGCGAAAGCTCTCGGCGTTCTTGTGCTCATTGGCGTTGACAACGTTCTAGACGCCGATGATATTGAGGAAACGAAGAACGCATAACTGGCTCCCTGGGTTAGTGTACGCAGGTACGTGGCGTTGGTGAGAGAGAGAGAGAGAGATGTGGGCTGCATGCATTAGCGCTGACAACGTTGTGGCAGACACGCGGCACTGCAGCAATAGGCCGCAATGTTCATTGGGTGGCTAACCTCTCGCAACCATTAACTGCTACCTACCAGGGCGGCAGGGTGGGCGCGCTGCCTATCCAGTGTGCGGAACGCACTGGAACGCTACAGACGCCAAGCCGCGTCTGCTCGGCTAGATCCCGTGGTCAGGCAGCAGTGCTCCGCGGCTGTGCAGCCCCGGCGCAGCAACAGCGAAGACTCGGCTCGGCAGTGCGGCTAAGTGACGTGATGCGTTGCTATGGCAGCCGCTCAGAAAGGACGTTCAAGGTCCAACTGCATCCCACGGCAAAATCGGCTCGAAAAAAGCATGGCACGGCAAAAAAGCTTTACTGCCTAGGCCAGTAAAGCTTTCGCTTCAAAAACGACGGTCGACTTGCAGTTAGGCCCTATGCGAATAAGGTGCGCTAGCACTGTGTGGCCATTGTTTGCACTGTTTATCTTGGTTATGTTTTGTTGTTAATGATATTGCTATATGCTTAAAGTGGTATATCAAGTGCATTCTGTGTGTGTTTACATGTGTATGGGTGAAGCGCAGTAGAAACATGGCACCGTGCCGTTGTGCAAAAAATGCGGCGTCGTCAGCGGTGTTGGGAGCGAACGGAAAAGCAGGTTGCCCACAGGCTCCGGACGGTGGTAACCACTTCCGGGTTACACATCCTCCGCTCTCCTTCAGCAGCAACGGGCTCTTAACAGCTGTCGCTGTGAAACGGAAAAATGGTTGCTTCATTCAAAGGCATGCTTCAGCTGCAAAGTAACACCGGGTTTAGCCACGACATCATGCTTATTTGTAAATTTGTAAGGGGGGATTATACGATTGCTGCCAAAAATACGGGCGGGCTGTATTCTCGTGTGGTGCTATTTGCTTTCCGTTATAACAGCGCTGAAGCCAAGGCCAGTAGAAAAGTAGCTGGGTTGTGTTCTGCACAAGAGGGCGACCAGATGTGGTGAAAATTTCAAAACTGGTTTTTAAAATCAGCTGGTAAGCGGTCGCTACAACTTCATCATCAGCCTGACTATGCCCATTGCAGGGCAAAGGCCTCTCCCATATCTATCTATTTAACCTTGTCCTGTGGCATCTGCTGCCGATGTCCAAAAAGTGTGCTTCTTGAAAAAAAAATTACGAGGTGCAGAAAAAAACCCCACTGATTCTGCGCACATTCCTGCATTAAAAAGTAAGCGTGCGCTACGTGAGGGTTCCCCAAGTATGTGATTATATATTTAGACCTTTTAACTGCTTTCAGCGTCATGAGTTTAAGCACTTAATTGAAGTAAATAAAAGTTAAGTGCGTGGGCGCAAAAACCCAGCGGTTGACACGGGATAATGTTGATTAAAATAATCGTCCACATACAGCTTTCAGGTTGCTCGTAATTTCTCTAACAATGTCTTAAACTTTTGCCAAACTCCTTACACACTGCCATACTCCGCAATAACATTTGAAATCTCCCCGGCGTAGAAGATTAACCTTAATAAAATTCACCTCCCGGTGCACCTTGGTGCCGCAGCACACGGTCAGGAAGCGCAGATACCCAAAGCGGGGGCTATTTGCTGCGTAAGGAGTGTCTCGCCAGCTGATATCGGTTCTAGAGAACAAAACAGCCGCAAAAAATCAAACTTATTTTCGCACGCTGTAGCCTCGCGAGGCTTTGGTGCACTTCGCTCAACAGGCACTCTGGCAGTCGGAACAGTTTAGCCGAACGCTGCATTACTCTTTTATTTTTTTACAAGCGTCGTAGAATCGCATTAATTGTCATTTCGCATTCTGGTGCAATGGAGCGAGAATTACTTTGCGCGCAAATACCTAGTTTTTACACAAAAGGGATATGGGTAGTGTTTTGTTTCGCTTTCGCCACGTACCAATTCTTGCGTTCTATTTACATTCGGATATGCCAATTACCACGGGCTTTTCGTCTGTTCGTTTCACAAGCGCTGCGGTTCATACTGCGTCAGGCTCCCTTCAGAGTCTATCAATCTAGTGCATTCTCAAAAACACAGACGCTGAACAGCATCTTCTACAAACATCGAACATGTCCAGGTTATTTCTATCGCCCAGCTACATGTTCTCGAAATGCATCTCACCAAAAAACGCACAGATGCTGCGGCTCAGCCTGCGTTAATCCTTTATCGGAAAGAACAACTACTGCGAAGCATAAATAAGCAGCGATAATTAATTACTTTAACTATGTACATCCGCGACGTGAAACTTGAGCTCCGGCTAGTGAGATTTCAAGGTTTCAAAGACTTACAGTCCTTGCTGCGGTGGCAGAGCACTGAAGTTTCCTGAACTGCTTTAACCTCGCTCCATTCGGCAAGCTGGAAGGGTCTTGCCCAAAGTGTCCCCGAGATGAAACTGTTCAGCTCTGCACTCACGGCAAGCGCACATGTCGTGCGAAACACTGCCCTTCGCGTCTTTGTTATACCTTTCTCCGCCAGAAGGGAAGAAGTGCACGCGGTAGTCGAGTCGTGGTGGGCGAGGAGGCGCTCTGCCGACAACCAGGCGGGAGACTCACCTGCGTACAAAGCGAGAAGCGTAATGGACACGTTAAAGCCGTTGCCAAGCAGCTGCATAACATGCCTGTACTTTTACCAGCGCGAACGCCAGAAAAAACGAATGAAACTAGACATTTCCATATACTACATACCGTTCTTAGGGCCAATTAGGAGTGAGGATGTTGGTCTGGGCTAGTTGGCTTATTAGTTTTTTTTTTTTAGACAGATTACCACAGCGCCATGGAGTACGGACACAAGAAGACACGCAAGACAAGACGGGCGCTGACTACCAACCATTTATTGCGTCGAAAGATCAAGCACGTTTTATGCTATTTACATTAGGCCACGTGATACCATCCGCCACTCATGGTTGAGAGGGAACGCCTCAACAAACACTTGGCGATCGTCGCAACACGAAAAAGCACTTACCAAGCGTGCTAACAACACTGGCCAAAAAAAAAGAACCACAGAAATCAAGACACAAACAAAAATCAGTCGGAGGCCAATATTCTCAGGCACAGAAAAAAAAGTTCAAAAGGCCCATGAGCATGAACCAGCAAGAGGCAGAATAACAACAGCCACCATGACGACTTCAGAAGCTTGAAAAAACTAAACCAACCATATGTAATCTTTAAAGTGCATAAAACAATTTGGGAGGGCGAGGAGGCACGATGTGCAGGAAACGCGTATGTGCTCCTGCTATTAGCGAATCTCTGACGAGGGTGGTAAAGAACGGAAGCCTAAAACAAAAAGATGACAATCATGAAAAAGCGGCGTAGAAGGTTGAAAAGAAGAATGCGTAAAAACCTGAAACGTCATGTGCTCGCTAAGACATAGCCAGTGGTTGAAAAATGACAGCATCGACGCCAACAAATAACGCGGCATAACAGTTAAAAGGCATTTAATGAACAAAAAATGAATCCGCGGACGCACAACAATTACCAGTTTAAAACCACTTAAATCCCCTGAAGAAAAAAAAAATCAACCTAAGGTCAACAAACAGCACGGCAAAACGACAAAAGCGAAAAATTCGCAAACAATTCGCCAAAATGACACGGCAACCGACAACACGAAAACTTGCAGCGGAAAGAGCAAGACATGCCTAGCTGTGATTAAAATGCGGTCACCGAGCTCTTTTCAAGAAGCACATTCCTTTCTGCCGTAGATCAAATGATGGAGTGCTGATGCATGCGTCCCCAGCCTTTCAATGTTAAAACCTTCAATCACCTCCCTTTCTACTTTGTTTTCTGCTGTCGCCAGAAACTTGGTGTCTGATAACAAAGGCCAAATACTGGCGGCCGGACTGATTGCAATGGCCTGCCATGTGGCTCCCCGGGTTGTTTTTGTACGTTTCGGGAGTGCTCACTTGCTCTCTCATTGAAACAATAAAACACTCTCGCATTAAGACTAAGTTCACAATCACGTCAGCCTCACAGAAAATTGCGGTACGCTCCACGCCCGATAAGCAGACATGAAAATGCTCCAGGTCCCTTTGATGGTTAGTAATGAGCTTCACTGTAAACGCTGGCCTGCGAGTTCACTTTCAGTGATTGTCTCGCATAGACCACGAGGAAAGGACAACGAGCCAGCACATCAGCTGTGACGCGAATGCTTTATTCCGAATATTAATACACGGACTGACGGTAAGCGTTGTTCGCTCGTACGGCTGCGAACTCTATAATCTACAGCAACGGTATCCAGTCGTCCTTCTTTTCCGTTCCCGATTCGGTCTCTGGTGCTTCTCTTACTGGTCACCAAACACCTTAACTTATGAGCAATGGGCTCTCGCTACACACGTGGACGCAATCGATAGCAACTGACAGCTTTTTCATGCGGCCATGTTGTGCACTTACCCTCACGGACTTTTCAAGATCAAGACCTTTCCTTCTAGGTAAGCTACCTAGCCCTGGCGGACGTGCTTGTTGCGTTCGCTCGTTCGGAAGGGGTGCATGGCGAAAGGGCACGAACAGGGGCAGCATGTCCTTGGGCAGTTCGGGGCAGCATACCGCACCTTTAATTCTCCGTCGCAACCCTTGCCATTCACAACACAGCACGTATTTCCTCTGTGTTTCCACATCTTCGTAGAAAGAATACATTCGACAGCCTCCCCCGATATTTCTACTGCTGCGCCGCTGCGTTCACGCCGGTAATTTACCAGGCTCGTAATGGCGCCGAGTTCCGAGCGCGCCTGTTCAGCCATCTTGTCTCAAACGGAAGAACAGCGCGCTGTGAACGGTCTATAAGGGACGTCTCCGGCTGGATTTGCCCAAGTGGTGGTTCGCTTTTGCGAATACCGCAGCCAAATATTAAGGAACGTTTCTTCCCGGTAGCATCACGGACATTGTGGCATGCGTCAACGGCACATATATCGGAATAAAGTCTCACTCAGATGTAATCAAGGAATCAACGAGGTTATCTTGAGCTAGCCAGGGAAGCTACAAAAAGAGGAGCAACGGCGTACGTTAACTCTCTTAACCATTTCAGGCCTCGGGATTCCAATTGGAATCATGAAATTTGGAGGCCACCAGCCTGCAATCGAGCAAAAGTGTCCTGCTGTCTTTGCAGTAGTTCCGCGATTTAGCACTTCATCAACATATGTTACTGCCTTTCGCCTGAGTGACACATGCTAGTAGGTAGGAAAAGGATATAGAAACTGCGTACGCTTTGCTGTCACCATCGGCTGACACCGCTTCCCCCCTAGCACCATGTAGAAAAAAGAAAACCATTCTTGTTTTTACTCTAATCACATGGGCGGGTACAAGTAAGCCTCCCGTTCCTACTTGGAAATAAACTCTTTCGGTGAAACACATTTACCAGCGCTAAAATATTTCGCAAACAACAATCATTCCAAATGGAACCACTGGGGCCTGGAGGCCCTAATTAATAATAAGAGTAAGCAGCGCGGTCGTATCTGAGCTACCCGTGACTGCTCCTGTCGTGTAAATATCGCTTCTTGCGCAGTCTTTATTTCTTTATTTAAACAAATTACAGGCCTCCGGAGAGGCATTGTGTAAAGGGAGTTAAATACAGAAGTTTGTGCAAAATAAACCTTCGTTTCCCTAAAGTGGTTCTCTACTATCAGCGCAAGCGCTTTTCATGTGGAACGGAAGAAGTAGCGTTCATGGCACGAACCCTAACACAAACATGAAGCATTGAACCTCATGGAGTATTGCCCGTGGCAGCAAACTGAAAACTGCAGGACGACGCAGAACCGAGTGGCAGGGAAACTGCAGCAAAGGTTGAAAACCATCTAGCTTTCTGCCTTCGAAAAGTCAACCAACAAGTAGTGATGTCCATCTATAAAGAACTAATCACAGAAAAATCACTTCTGTGGACGCAGCACAGTACTGCTGAAGAAGGCAGAATTCAAGTATGAGACCCCCCCCCTGCAAGGAGCACCTTCACCTTATGAATATTTCCAAACTTCCTGCACCGACTGAATCTAAGAATTTCACGTTACAAATTTTTATTCAATAGAGAAAGATGCTGTCAGATCGAGGCTGTAAATCAGGATACCAGAAACGTAGTCGCCCTGCTTCTTATCAGCCGCCTCTTAAAAGAACCACTGTTTTTCTTCAACCAACTCAAGAATTCCGCTTGCGGAGGACCGCACACCAGTCCTCACACAATGAAAAATGATAACAGAGGTACAAGCTGTGTGTCATGTCATTCTCGCGTATTGTTGGTAAGACCTCTGACACGGACAGTGCGTGTCGGCCTCTTTGTTTCTTGTCCGTTGTTCTTTTTTTCGCTGGTTCTTCTGAGATCATGGCTTACCAACTAGCCCAACAACATGTTTTGTGACATGCACCTTTACTTCAGCAAAGACAAGTGTTATTTCAAAGCAGTTAACATTGAATTAAAATTTCAAAGCAATCACCCGACTAAGCATTCTGCACCCATGTCCCCCTGATTCCATTTGGAATAAGGCAAAAATCTGATAAAGGACGAACGGAACTTTAATTTTTTTATTCTGTTGGATCGGCCTCCTCCTACACATGCTGGCCTCTGAATGTAAATTTTTTATACAGAAAAAACTCGATCTAACGAATTTAGATGTTACGAAGTTCCCGATCTAACGAAGAAATTTTGATTCCCCAGCAAGTGCCCAAAGGGTTAAATGTTCTCAATAACCCGAAGCAAGGAAAGAAACATCCACTAAACCCGATCCAAAGAATCTAGATTTTACGAAGTTCCCGATCTAGCGAAGAAATTTTGATTCCCCAGCAAGTTCCCAAAGGGTTAAATGTTCTCGATAACCCGAAGCAAGGAAAGAAACATCCACTAAACCCGACTTTCGGGAAGAAATTAGTATGAAAAGAGGAGTTGATTTCTCACTTATTTCGCCCACGATGTATAGCAACGATTGTTGGCAGCGAGCCAGCAGTAACACCTAGGCGCTCAAGTGACGGCCCTGGTTTAATTTTGACGGGACTGAAATCTGTGTCGCCTAATCGGAACAATGGACTCGGCAGCTGGCTGCGCTTCCCACCTTGGCATTGAATCCGTTTTAGCAGATGGCGCAAGTGATTCAGTCCACCTTTGCGGACCATCCACACGAGCAAGCGCGGGTTGTCGGCAAATTTTGCTGGTTTTGGGGGCAGTTACGTTGTGATTTCAGATTTCGAAGAGCGGAAAAATGCTTTCCTCGATTTTACAAATTTCCCGATTTCACAAAATAAATCGTGGCAGCCCTTCACTTCGTTAAATCGAGTTTTAACTGTAGTCAGGAACTTTAATTTGGGCCATAAAGGGTTATAGGTTTCAAAAATGCATTGACGCGAGATCAAAACAAAACCGTTTATGGCGAAGATCGAACACTCGGGAGTACCATTCACCGCCAGCTAAGTTTTCGGGCAGTCCATCATTAACAAGAAAAAGAACTCTGAATGCTAGTATAGGCATAAACTAAACACTGGCTTATTTAAAGCAGCTTAGCTTGCTAGCTTTGCACTGCAAGTTCCTTCTTTTATTTTTTATTAACATGTATGCTCAGGCACAGCTGTTTCGTGAAATAAATTTGCGGCCCAAGAAAAGGCTGCACGTGGGTAGGCATATAGAAAAATGTAGGACCTGAGTTTGAGATTATTTGCATAGAGATGAATTTCTCAAATGTCCTTTCATTCTCGTGTACCTGTTCTGACTAATATTGAATCAGAGGTCAGCGTTACAACTGAAATAGGTTAAAACCGTTTAGAAGCGAGCTAGCCCTCAGCCTTAATTGCCTTCACTCCCACATTACAAAGGGAGCTCTAGACGGGCTATAATTAATCTTCAGTAACTCTATTGCTCTTGACGTAATCTAAATACATTTTTTGATCTTGGGCCTGAAGTGCAAAGCAGCAGCGAAAAATAGTTAGCGCGATGATCACAGGCTAACGGGCGTGTTGTGATATCCGAAATTTAAAGAGCGAAATTATTTGATGCATGCCTACTTCACGGTGTTCGATCGTTTATTTTCCATCAATATGTTTGTTTCGCACTGATCCAAGATGCAAAAGTGGCTGTTGCTGACAGAATACCAAGCTCGAGTGTAGCGATTTCTATAGGGCTAGCAGCTGCAACGAGGTGCACAGAAAAAGACGACTTTTCACCGCTTCTCGCCCGCTCCGCCGTGTACGTTGCATCACCATTGTTACACATTGTGCGATGCTAACCTGCAGAACCACCGCTCCATTCAAATCACGCGCGCAGAGGAGCCTCCACCCCTTGTGAAATTTTAGCGTGAAGTCAAAGGAACTCTGCCTGGTGACCATGCAGGTAGGTAGGAAAGACTTTTAATGCTCTAGAAAGGTGCTAGTAGCAGACGAGAAAGAAGAGGTCCATCTTCCTTCTTCTCACAGGGTCGGTGCCCCTATTCCAGGGCTCCGCTGAGCTTCGCTGCTCGTTGGGCGTGCTGGATCAGACCTTGTTGGCCACCCAGATCGCCGCTGGAGAGCCGGCTCTCCCACTGTTCCGCACTCGGGTCTTTGCGAAAGCTGCCGTTTTTACTGCATTCCCACGTGATGTGGTACAACGATGGTTTGCTGCCACACCGCGGGCAAGTGTCCCGATATTGCGTCGGGTAAATCTTGCTAAGGATATGCAGGTTTGGGAATGTTCCTGTCTGCAATCTTCCCCAATACACTGCCTCTAGTTGATTTAGATCAGGATGAGGCGGCGGATAGCGGATCCGTACCCCCTTATAGTAGTTGAGAATGTCTGAGTACGTAGGACTGACTCGGTCGGGCAGATCGTCCGATTGGGAGGAAGCTCGGCTCGTATACCCTCGAGCTACCTCGTCGGCGCGTTCGTTCCCCGCTATGTCGGTGTGTCCTGGCACCCAGTAAATGCTATGTATGACTTTTGGTGGGGATGCAGTTTCTTGCTATTAACTAAAGGGAAAGCCGGAGGCGCTGCACTTCAGCCGCCTAGGACGCGCTATTCATGCCGTGGCTTCGGCTTACCATCTCGTGGCTTGTTTGCGAACTGCTCTGCGGATTGGATTTTTTCGTTGGTCAGTTTCGGTTTCATTGATGATTTGTGCGCTTTGAGGTGGCGCAGTTATCAAGGTACGCAGGCAGTTCATTTGAGACCCGAAGCATCCCAAGGCGAGGAACTAGAAGTGACCTGAGCACAGTGTGTGATGGCTGCTTGGCCTGAAGTCCATTTGCCCTATCGCTTGAAGCTTGAAGCTGGGTTTCTCCAGCGGGAACCTGTGCATTGAAAGGTGAACGAAGGGAACAAAGTTTTTTGTGAATCTAAAACTCAATAGCCTGCTGCTGTGACCACTGTACACACTTCTCGTAGGAGTCTCGAGACACTTATCTAAGAAGGCCGCCGCAGTGGCTCACTGGTTATAGTGCTCGACTGTTGACCCAAAAGGCGCGGGTTCAATCCCGGCCGCGGCGGTCGCATTTCGGTGGAAGCGAAATTCTGGAGACCCGTGTGCTGTTCGGTGTCAGTGCACGTCAAAGAACCCCAGGTGGTCGAATTTATTCGGAACCTTCCATTACGATGTGCCTTACAGCCTGAGTCGCATAGGAAGATTAAACCCCATAAAACCAAACGTATCTTTTAGACACGCAAAGTATACTTCGACAGGCACCGCTTATGTTAACAGAACTCATAGAGAACTGCATTCGCATGATGTCGAAGTCTGGCGGTGGCCGCGCATTACAGGCAGAAGCGACTTCCTCTTCGTGAATTAATTCACGCACATACCCACATGATACCCTTGTCAGCGTGAACACGGCCGTCACTTAGTTATGATTGGACAAGAAATCCAGTCTTATGTTCACAGCACTTTTGAATGATTTTGCAAAACAGCTAGTGAGGGCAATTAGTCTGTAACTGCTTGGACATGGTGGTTTTCTGGGTTAAATAAAATAAAAGGTACTACGCTATTTTCCACGCCTCAGGTACTTTCTCAGTTACCTATATTTTATTAAAGAATTTCAACAGTCCCTCAACGGCAGTTTCAGAGAGATGGGCAAGCACAGCGTAATGGACATTGTCTGGACCTTGTGCTGTTTATTTTTATTGTTTTTTGCCGGACGATACTGCCGTAGTCTTCATGTGTGCCTGCTGCAGAGGGAAGTTTTTGTTTTTCCGCTTTTGCTTCACGATTGTGGAACGTGTTTGTGTAGGTAGACCTCAGCAAACTGCTCGCCGAATATGTTGCCCAGTTATTCTAATGATGTTTGTGCAGCGGGTGTTGTCAGCAACCGAACTGTGGAGGGGTGTGTTCACCAGTGAATTTCCGAACTTGTTCTCACATTTTCTTTGAGGGCCCTGAACTGTTTGTAGAGGGCACATATTACTGCCAGGAAGTTTCCTCTGCACTTCTTCGAATGTACTACGATCCAGCCTTCGCCTTCTCAAACGTAAGCA
Organism: Amblyomma americanum; assembly: GCF_052857255.1. NCBI lineage: Eukaryota > Metazoa > Arthropoda > Arachnida > Ixodida > Ixodidae > Amblyomma > Amblyomma americanum. The sequence continues at coordinate 559,593,771 of NC_135497.1, read as the reverse complement.
AGTTGTCTGCAGCGGAATACCGATGCAGAGTGCCTAGGTTTTGTTTTGCTGTTTCTTTGCCAATGTGCATTTTTGTGTGCACCATACTTTGTGCTTCTTCTCTACGAGTTTTGTTCTTTGTGGGATAGCTAGTGCTGAGGCCGAAATTTTGCATGTGGTAAACCTTTCATTAATTTTGTCAATGGTGAGCTCTTCACAAAATTCCTTTTCCAGAGTAGCATTTGTTCTAAAAAGTGACCAGTCGGCGAGGTGCAGTTTCCAGCGCCGCGGGCCTTGTGGGGATTATTGAAGCAGACGATGACAGACAGATGACAGCAAGTAGGTGATCACTTCCCAGACGGTTATGTAAAACATCCTATTTAAAATCGTTAAAAAGAGATGGCGGTGCGAAAGCTAGGCCGAGGAAGCTCATTTTGCTGAGCTTGGGCAACAATATGTGGCTTTTCCCGTATTTAAAAAACAGACGTTATTTGCAAAGGTAAAATATTCGATTATTTGCCTTGTAGAACCACAGCGTTCGCTTCCCCAAAACTGGGAGTGAGCGTTTAAATCACCAACTACCAGATATTGCTCCGGCAGTTCATCGATCAGGCCTTCTAAATCTTGTACTGTTACTGTGATGTGTGGGGGAAGATATACAGAACAGATTGTTATTGTTTTGTAGCTGACGACGCTGACCGCAACCGCCTCATGTTTTGTTCTAAGCTTGATTTCTTCAGCAGGGACGCCGCTTTGAATCACAGTTGCGACGCCTCCTGAGAGTCTATTTGCCTGCTCGCGATCGTGTCGGAAGTTTTGTAATGCCTCAGGATATTCACTTGTGGACCAAGACTAGTTTCGTGAACACATAAACCTACACAGGTAACATTGACCCTAAAATATGTGTTATGTCACTGTACTTCTTTAGCAGTCTTCTAAAGTTCTATTGAACTAAATAAAGTTATGCCTATGTTTTCGGTGGGAATGATAGGGGGTATATTATGTTCTCGGGCTGTTATCAGGGCTCTGTCCCTTTTTTTTCGCTCAAGACAGCTATTCTGCCGCTGCAAAGCAGACAGACTGCGAATTACATCCATCACCTCTCCAGAGGTGATGTGTGTGTTGGATGTATGGGCGGTTGTATTAGATTCAGGCCTCTCCCGACGGGGGGAAGTCCTGCGGGATGCCGACCCATGGACCGGCGCTCCCTGCTTTGGAGATGGCAGAGCAGCCTTCGCTGTCCCTGCTTGGGGCGTGTACGACCGGGCCATAGTGCCGGAGTGCTGTGTGCTGCACCGCCCCTGCGCAAGACATCAGCGAAATTTTTTTCTGGCAGTAAAGGGAATATTGTGAGGCTGAGGTCGGATGCTGGACCTCAAAAAATAAAAACAAATAAACTGAAATTTTAGTAGGAAATTAAAAATCTATACACAGAGAATCATGTGAGTGAAACAACCTAAGGTGATGACAGTAGCTTGGTAATAATTAGTTATAGCATGTAAAGGCATATAATTATTAGATATGTGGTGTCCTGTGACGAAAGGCGACCGTTTCGATCCAGAGGCATGTCATTTTGCTCGTTTCGACGCGTGGCGCTCCAGCTTGGACTAAGTGCCGAAAGGCACCACAAATACAGCAAGCCATGCAACCTCAAACACACGAACACACACGTGTCTCAGTCTCTTTCTTCGTGTGTTTGTATTTTTTGCGCGCTTGTACGTGTTTGCAATGCACCAACTCGCCCAACAGTACGCGCTCCTGAGCTATGTCCAAGGATAAGCTAAGCAATGAAGATTTAAGCAACACAGAAGCACTGAGTGACAGCTGCAGCCCCATCGTCTTCCCGCCATGAGCCTGGAAATTTGCGATACTGTGGCTATCCTCTCATGCGGGCCTCCAAGAGAGATCTCTACGATCACAATACGAAGCAATTGCTAGAGCCATACGAAAGGTAGCGCCCGCCTACCTATACGAGGAGCGGATATGCGGTCATCGTTTTGCTTCTGAAAGCCATGGAAGCACACTTTTCTGGCGAGACGCGAAGACCTCGGGGAGCCAAATACATGACGATGTTCACTAACACTCTCTGAAGACACTGCTGTGTTATGTAGAGCGAACGTGATGAGCTTCAAATACAGATACCATCTGCATAAATTATGATCCTCGTGGTAGGTTCCTTGTGTGTATCAGGGTAATATTGAACAGGATCACAACTCCCTGAGTTATCTCGTGAAACAACGTTGTACCATTTAGAGTGCTAACAAATATTCGCCGCTATTTTTAATTTTAGTGGAGCGTTCTTTGGCTGCTGCCTTTAATGACTGCGCCATTTCCATTCTTCGCGTACTGATTCTACCTGCTTTGTGGTTTGGAAAGCGCGTCCTTATGTACGTAGCTCCACTGACCTGCTGGACACCAGATCAATGCCCGCGTCCCATGGAGTTGGCGAACTGCTCGTGCAAGACGCCGCGTTGAAGTCACCAGTGACGAGGATTACAAACTCGTGGTAGAAACCGCCGATGGTGGATGGTGAATTTTGGAATGTTGTTCTCACAGGTGACGACGAGGAAAAACATGACGCGATGAGACACTCGCCCTCGTAGGCATCTCTCGACGCTCTGCTGCGCGAACGCCGACGCCGCAAGCCTTTGCATTAAGCGCTAACGCTGCAAGAATGTCGCCTCAGTGCAGGGCTTCAAATCAATTTAGACCCCCTAGGGTTCTTCATAGTGCACTGATATCGCACTGCATGCATGCAGGTGCTCATATGTTTCACCTCCAAGATTCGGGACGCTCAACATATTCTTTCCAAAATGATTATCTTGCTGACGATAAACTGGCGAAGCACATGCACGCCTCCACACGGAGACTATGGTCCCCAATCCTCTGCACACAGGACCAACGTGTCCCGAGCGCGCGTGGTCATCTGTTTGGATGATCCCTCCGGGCGCGGAATGTGCTTGGAACGTGCGCATTCTTGCCCAAACGGCGAGCTCTCGCCCCAAAAAGCAGCCGGCGTTTGACCGACCAAGCTTGAAAGAGAGCCGTGTGGAGGCGCGGTGCGTGACCAACGGTTATCGACCCTGGTGAGAAGCACGGCCCTGCTTCGCGCCTTTCGTTCGCTGCCTCCCACGTTCGCGCGTGTTTTCCGAGACACCGGCAATCGTTCACCGCCACAAAAGTCCGGGCGTATTTCCTGTAGAGAGAGCGTTGGAGCTAGTCAATTACGCAGAAATGCCTTCGAGTCCATGAATAAGGCGAAGTTGTTCCACCCAAGAATGCTATCTTCCTGCCCTTAAGTTTATTGTGTTTGCCGTATAATTAGGGAGACACCACTCCTTCGTGACGGCGATGGAAGTGGAGGAAGTTGCGTCGCTTCTCGAACCCGCTGGGTCGGCAGCGGCCGCCCAGGGGAAACGCGTCCACTGGCATCCACCAGGCTACCGTGGTCTACTCGGTTGAAAGCGAAGACTGCTCTGTGAACTATGGGTTCTTTCGTGTAATGAGCAAAAAAGCGATGAGGAGGCAGCGCAAGAGTTAGGACTCATCCTCATTAAGTACGTGTGCCGTCATTGCGACGCGATGCGTTCCGGGACATACCATTTAACCCTCCAGCCTCCATATATAGCGAACGTCTCTAGTTTCAACGTCGTCAGGGCAGACACTTCACCCACCTCACAGGAAATCAGGCACCTCAGATGCCGTCTATTGGCGGTAGATACAGACAAACACTTTTGGGAATCTCCACAGACTACATCTCATACACCTAACATTCTGCGCCGACACATACTATACCTCTGGCGGCAGTCCCGCCCTGACTCTCACATTTCGCGGGAATGTGGCTACAAAGCAAAAAAATCTATAGATCCAAAAACACGACTTTTGAGCGGTGGGAGGCGCTGCTCAACAGAGATAATCTGGAGGAACAATGGGCCCTCATCCAACAGGTCCGCTAGACAGTTAAAGCCAGTGGAGCCCTGGAATAAGGGCCCTACCCTTAAGGTCAAGCGACACCTTTTTCTATAATATTTTTCCTCCTCCTGCACTGTTTGTGCCTGAAACGCCCACCAACAAGTTCAATCTTTTTGTTCCTTGAGGCTTTCGTCCCGGGACCGATCAGGGACGTGAGGGTCCACAGCCGAAGGATCCTCCTTGCAACTGTTGTCAGAGAAGGAAGCACCCTCCTCAGCAGCATGGATTGCACTACAGATCGAGGACGCATTAAATTCACTCCTAGCAGCCCTACAGTAGCAGGCACAATGGCTCCCCCCCCCCCCCCCCTTCGCATTATCATTCCGAAAACAAGTCAGGGAAGCAAAGCACCCATTTTATAATGGAATGCCCATGGGCTCGAATCCTTGTTATTTGGGAACCACATCTAGAAAAGGCGTTACAAAGCGTTTGCGTCCCCCACGAACAGAGGAAGCTGCAAGGTCATCGTTTATATTCGACTCGAGCTTACACCATCCGGTTCCAGCCAGTACGTCTACCTAACGGTGAACATGTGCACCCTCACGCTTACGATTCTTGGTGTGTGCATGTCTTGAACAAGTCACTATGACACCGAAATACTGACGGACTTGCTAACTAAAACACCTAGGCCTTAGATCATCACTGGTGACCTTAATGCCCATCATACCATGTGGGGAGGCATCCGGAAGAACTCGACGGCGAGACGCCTTGTATGTTTGGCCTCTGATCATTTCATGCAATGCCTTAACGACGGCACCCAAACATACAGTCGAGGGCTGTCTTACAGCAGTTCTCTGGACGTGGCTTTTTGATTATCGGTGCCTAGCGAGAAGCGTTCGGTGGTTTGTGGATGTAGAAACGCATGGCAGCGGCCACATATATTATCATTCCTGGTCTCACCGCATCCACACCTGCCAAACCTTCACAACATATTAGCAGATGAATGTTCAAGTATCCTATCCAAGAAGCGTGCAGAGAAACACTTTGCACAGGTATAGAAGATAAAATCAAGAAGGCTATGGAAAACGCGACATGCCTCTTCACCCAAATGTCACAGTTCACAGGTTTAGACGTAAATCTACGGCGCTACCAATCACTTCGACGACAGAGCAGAACGCGGACACAGGTGCACAAAGTCGCTTTTCGATCTCAAGGATGGAAGGTGCGCGAAGAAGAAAATCCAACGCAGAATTAAACGCCTGGAGGCTTAACGTTGGAATACATTCTGCGCATCGTTGGATCCCCGAAAGCCTCTGTTGCGCACAAACAGAAAGTAGCAAAAAGGAAGTAAACTGTTATCTAGCGCACACCCTTTTATAAAAGGGTATGCGCTAGAGGACAGTATACTCCCTTTTTACTCCCATATAGGTGTACTCGTGTTTAGAGTGAATTTGGAATGTTGTGCGTGGCCTACGGACATATCCCATAACAGCTTCAACAAAACAACAATCTAGCAATTCAGAAAAGACGTACCGAGGTGGAGGTTAATGACACCTGTGCTAGAGCAGCAGGCCCCAGAATCCCATCTATAAGACTATACGGCTGATTTCCTGCGAAGTTCCTAGCTTTAGAGATTCGCGAATGGATGTCATCTCCATGGAAGAGCTAGATGCCGCTCTGGCTTGTCGCAGGTGGCAGTCATTGCCAGGGACTGATGCAGTAACATATTCAACGCTAGCAAACCTTGGCGAAGAGGCTCATCGTTGACATTTGGACCACTTCAATATTTCGTGATATGATGCTGCAGTTCCCGACGAATGGAAGTCGAGTCGTCTAGTTCCGCTCCTTAAATCAAGCAAATCAACACTTGACCTCACATCGTACCGCCCAAATGCACCGATTAGCTGCGCCGGTAAAACGAACGAAAGTATGATGCTTGAGATGTCTCTGGAACGCCCCCGATTTTAACCATTAATCATATACGGTTTTTTTAGTGGGCGATCTCTATCGACAATGTAGTCGACTTGATGTGATCCTTTCACGCCAAAAACATTTGGAGTTCTTGACCGCGGCGTTGTTCCTGCATGTTAAGGGTGCCCATGACCACGATCGAACACTCGTGCCATGGCAACGTAACTCATCAGGCCATTATGACGCTCTGAAGTTGCCGAACTTGGTGGTCACGTGTTCTGTTTAATACGCAGTTAAATGAAATAGATCAATCTTTGTGCGACGGAGGACGCACCAATGTATTCACGCTTCACTTCCCGAGGAGCACAACTAGATTTAATGCTGAGCCCAGTGCTCTTCAATCTTGCACTTCTCAGCTTTGTCGATTTACTACCGCACTCTGCGGAAATTTCAATCTGTGCACACATCTGTCTCTGGGCATCAGAAGTTGCGCACCCTGAAGTTCGAGCCAGGCTTCAAAAGGTGGAAAGTATTCTTATGTCCTACCTCCACCTCCTGCAAAGGCAGGAGATTTCAACCGAAAAGTGCGTTCCCTTGTAGCGTTTACACGAAAGAGCATGTATCCCTACACCGTATGTGTAAATGGCACAGCAATACCCAACGAAAAAAAAGCCATATCTTTCTATGAGCAATCTTCGATCGAAATCTATCACAGAGCCCCCATATTTAGCACATGAAAAAGAAACTGACGCCTATTGTTCACTTGCTCGCCCTTCTCAGAGGACAGCCTTCGGGAGCGTCCATGCGGCCGATTACCCAGCTACATAACGCATTATTTCTTCGGTGCAGTCACTCTGCACTTGCCAGGATTTCTATTACTAGGCCGGGCATCAAAAACTATTCCGGAGGATTGATAACACGTCAGTCAGCGATGGCACAAGCAACATTACTATCTCTTTAGAAGGTGTTACCGAACTTCTATTGCGATTGTATCCAAAAAAGTCAGCCGGCCCTGACAATATTCCCGCAGCATTCTTAAAAAGGCATGCAGAAATTTTGGCAAGGTTTCTCGTCGTAATCTTTCAAAAATCTGTAGAGTCAGGCGTCCTACCCCATGACTGGCGTGTTGCGCGTGTTGCGCGTGTTGTACCCTTATTAAAGAAAGGAAATCCATCGGAAATCAATAATTGCCGCCCAATATATCTTACCTCTATTCCTTTGAAATTAATCGAGCATATTATACTCAAACACCTTAACAGTTTTTTAGACACGAATGAAATAATTAGCAACAGGCAACATGGCTTCCGGCAACGTTTTTCCACTACTACGCAACTAATTGAAACCGCACATAATCTAACAAAAACTCTCGATAGTGGCGGTCAGGTAGATATAATTTTTATGGATTTCTCCCAGGCGTTTGATAGGGGTCCTCACTCTAAATTAATACCCAAAATGAAAGAAATAGGTATCCCTTCCCATATCATTGCTTGGGTTATGTCATATTAACAAAATAGAAAACAATACGTGGAAATTGATGGCAACTCCTCCCGCTTCCTAGATGTTCATTCAGGTGTTCCTCAGGGTTCAGTCTTGGGGTCTGTTTTATTTAATATGTACATTAATGACCTGTTAGGCGTTCTGGAACTAAACACGTCGGCCAGGTTATTCGCCGATGACTGCATTATTTTCAAAAGCATTCATTCTGTATCCGATCAACTTGTCCTAAATTCGAACTTCCAGCTTCTTGCAGACCGGTATAACAAGTGGGATATGGCAATTAATTATGACAAAACCGTTTATTTATGTGCTATGAACAAGATCAACAAAATGAAATTTACGTATGGCATTGGGGATAACATAATTAGTCAAGTGGAATACAGATACCTGGGCGTGACTTTAACATCTGATCTTAAATGGTCATCCCATACTTCCATCATCTGCTCCTCTGCAAGGAAAAAGCTAGGCTTCACGCGATTTGTTCACTTTTGCTACGCGCACGCAGGTTTCGGGAGCTTTTGTTTCCCTAGATCAAGAAAAAGCATTTGACCGCGTTGAGCGTGACCACCTTTTCACAGTTCTAGACTGCTTTCGCTTCCCAAAGCGCCTGATAGACGTCTTGAGACTGCTGTACACTGATTTAGCAGCAAGCCTCGCAGCACACGATCAGATAACCGACCCCATTCCAGTGAGCCGTGGAATACGCCAGGGCTGCCCACTGTGTTCAATCCTCTTCGTCCTTTGCATAGAACCACTGTCGCAACAAATTCAAAGTTGCAGGTCGATACGGGGCTTTCCTCTCCCGGGCTTGGGCGAGGTTAGAGTAGCAGGTTATGCTGATGACATTTCTCTTTTATTAGAAACATTAACAGCTATAGAGCATTTCTGAGGCTCCTTCACACCTACAGTTGCCTGTCAGGTGCACGTCTCAATCCAGCTAAAAGCCAGACGTTATACTTTGGATCTTTTAGTGATCAATTTCCCGATGGTGTCCAATGGGTAGGTGGCGTAAAAGTGCTTGGTGTCACGTTCCTAGCCTCAGGTGATGTATTCCGAGCCACTTGGAATGAAATAAAATGCAAGGCTGATCACCGTATCGAAGTCGCCAAATCCTTCGACCTACCGTTCTCTATTATTAACACCTCTTTTTGGGCTAGTTGGTGCATACTTGATTTAGAGAAAACCTAGCGCAAAAAGATGCAACCAGAAAGACAGCGCTTGTGTCTCGTCTGTTCTGTCTTTCTGGTTGCATGTTTTTGCGCTAGGTTTTCTCTAAATCTACCGTTCTCTGAACGAGCTTACCTTATCAGAACAAGCATAATAGCTTCTTTATTCTACGTCGCTAAAATAGCGCGCCCTCCTCGCCGCGTCCTCCAGAGGCTAGCCATAGCGTGTGGATCTTTCTTCTGGAGTGGACGCACAGAGAGCGTTGCAAGAGTTTTTGTCCACCTGCCCACCGATATAGGTGGCTTCAGCATCCCGGATCTTGAAGTTGTGTGTCGTGTATTGCCCTTAAGGGCCATGTGGGACCTTATCTCAGACACAGCGTACCGAGGAAGAGCACTGACCGCATATTTGATGGGAACATCGCGTCGCTTCTTAGAGTGATCAAATTGGAAAGGACCTGCGGCTGAAAAGTCGCCAGCGATCTATGCATATGTCGTGAGATCCTTAGATTTTCTTGAAGGTACACTTCCTGATTGTGATTTGAAAGAATTGTCCGCGAGGGAAACTTGCGAATATGTTGCGTTTCGCACCCTGAATGTAGACCAGCGCAGGAAAGTGCACAAAAGGCGGAAACAAATGATCTTTGCCTCTCTGCCCGCAGATGTATCCAACTTTACCTGGCTTTGTGAACGGGAAGCGTTACCCACAGATGACCGCCTTGCGGCGTGGGGCGTGGCGCCCTGCATCTCATGCCCGCAATGCGGTCCAACTGAAATTTTGAACCATGCCGTTTTTGAATGCCCAGTCGCGCGCACTTTTTGGCGCCTGGTAGCGCCCATGTTCCAGGTGCGCATGCAGTGGCAGAGTCGCAGTCGCGATTTCTTTGTTGAATTAATAATGTGTCTGGGTGCTTACGTACTCTGGAAAAGGAGGGGACTTGCTGTCTTGCGGGGACGCCCGCAGAAACCAATGTTCCCCTTACTGTACAGCCTTAGAACTTCGATGCTGAAACATTGGAATGAGGAATTCGTCGTGTTGGGTGCGGAGGCCTTTTTCCTCCGCTGGTCAACAAGGTTCATTGTTGTTAGCGATAGAGGAGTGTCCACGCCCATCCTTCCGTATTAGGAAGTTTGGCGAGTGTTGTTCATTTTTCCTTCCTTGTATTCCACTTAAGCGCATAATGAACCTGCTTTAAGCCAGCTCGTGCAGAAACCACGAATTGTTCACTGAGATGTCATTTGCATATATGTGATACCTGTACAATGATGGCTCATCGTGATGTCCTTGGAAACCAGACCACTTGTGTAACGAGTCCTTAGTACTGTAGATATTTTCGGAAAAATAAAATTCTCTTAAACATGTCCTCCGTTCTTGCCGCTCTATGATTACTGTGTTTAGAGGAATCGCCCAGGATGGAAAGAATTTCCGCAGAAATTTACTCCACACGTTTATTTTGACAGAAGTTCCTTCGGCCATGTCTTTGTGCGTGCTTCACTCGGTCCAGATTTTGTCGGTTTCGTCGCATTTCCCCAGAGGAAAATCATGCAGGTCGCAGGACGTTGGTGCTGACACTTCCCCTGTGCGATTTTGGGCAAACACATTATTTCACTCTTTCCCAGCTGCAGCACTCCTAGGAAGGCTTAAGGGGGGACGCGGATATTGAAATGAACATTTTTATTATTAAAAATATAATGAAACAACCTGCGCATAAGTGTTTCTTCTTGGTGTTTTCAAAAAAATAATTTCAGTATATCTCTGTTCGTTCCTATATTAGAGGAAAATAAATGAAGCATAAATAGCTAAATTCTTACGGGTCGTTAAGACGCTTTCATTCTAAATTTTTCGGTTTCGCTTTAAATGGGGCTATAGCCGAAGACCTGCCGTATGGTGCTATGCTAAATATATTGTTGTTGAAGTATATCATCATATGAAAATGTTAAATTTTGTCCAAGCATCATAATAATAAAGTATAGTTATGTGACATTACGGTTCTCAAAATTTGAAAAGCTTGAGTCAGCCAAACAAAAACAGCATAGCTCCGCAGCTTACTTCTTTCTGGCTTCCACAGTTAAAGATAAACTGAAATTGCACCATAAAAAATAATAAAAAATTCGGCTGTGGCTCAACTCGGCTGAACCTAGTTAGTTGGAGCGAAAGGTCGATTATGCTTCTGTTGATGAAACTTTATTTCACATCCCGATTTCCATCATGAACACCTCAGTACATGACTAGAAGATACGTTTCGAAGACATCTGTGCATTCACTAGACGCTCGCCATCTGCTGGACCATCGCCGTGCATTGCGTGTTGGGGTTTCAGTGGATGCGGTATGATGGCGCTACGACTGCACACCATGCACGATGGAAATTCACCGGAATTGTACTTCGCTACTCGCTTAATTGGGATATCTGTGATTTACATGCTCATAATTAAATTTTTCATGAACGCTTCAGTACATATGTGGAAGATATGTTTCTTAGACATCTGTGCACTCACTACACGCTCATGTTGGGAAAAGCGCTAACAGAGGACGGATCTGGTAATTTGCAAGAGCTCCCCGTACCAAAAAGCCTCTGAAGAGACCGTCCGCATCATCGCAGAATTCTCCTTGCACCTAAAAGATCTCTCCATAATGGTTGAGCATCCCACAGACTACAAACTTCTCTTCCTGGATCTTTTGCTGCACCTTTCCCATGGACACATCTGCTGGCAGTACGCACCCCGCTCGCAGAAGAGCATCCACAAGAATCCATTTGTGCATTGTAAGAAAAATGCTGTGTAAGAAATTCCGCTTTCCGGTGGCAGGTCCTATGTAGGGTAAACTGGAAGGTGTATTAACGACAGGTTGCGCGAGCACGCTAATTCTCAAAATGCCACTACGGGGTCTAACTCATTCACCGCACCATATGCAAATGCTCTACCCTGCTTGACGAAACCCGCATCATCAAGAAAATTTCAGCCAGCATGCACGAGAAATCTGGGAAGCTTTTATCATCAATAAGAAAGATCACAGTTGCGTCAGTGCGCCGTCTATCACATTACTTTCAAAAGAAATCGCTTTTCCTGGGAATCAGTCCTGATACTCGACAGTCACCTCTCCAATGTGCCTTTACGCCTGTTTGTGTTGTTCTTGTTTGTTTTTGCCAGATCATTCCTTTTTTGGTGTCGTTTTATTCCCCCTTTTTCTTCCTTTTGAAATGAGCATGTGCCATTCACCTCGCCACTTACTTTCATTTCATCTCTGACACGCGCCTACAGCAGTTCAAATTTTTTTACCCTTGTTATTCTTTTTTCTTGCTTGTTTTCACCCCGTCACCCTGTTGTTGCACCCGGTCACCTTTTTACCGCTAGTCACCACCTCTGTTGTACGTGTTCTCGCACCGTCCTGTGTTAGCGCTGTTCCCAACATGATCGTAAACCAACAAGCCCAACTCTCAACTCTTGTGAGTTTCACTACACGCGCCTTCATTCACTTCCAAGACACGAGTGGAAGCGCCCCCGTCCGAATGCCGGAGGCCCGGCTTCGACTCCCACCTACACCACAAATTTCTTCAGTTTTTTTTTATTAATTGAGGCCACTTCAAGGTCATATGTGCACCGTAACATGACCTTCAAGGCTTGCACGTGAGAAGCGGAGCTGTCGCTGCGAAACTTCCGTAAGGATAGTCATTTCACAGTAATGAGTAATACAAGGTTGCGGGGAAGGGACCCAGCTTTCAAACAAAACTAAGAAGGCGGTTTGGAGGCGCAGTCGTGGAAAGCGTCTGGCGCAATGTACAGCCGCATTTCACTCGATATGGCCATTTACGGGCTTCGTAGGCGCGAAGTATATAGATATTTTAGTAGCTGTAGAGGAATTTCGACATTACAACTTTTTAGGCAGGAACTTTAGGGTGTATTGATCCCGAATATGGTTCTTTTTCAGAATGAAAATTTTGCATTTTTGGATGCTTTCAAGAGCCGCGTGAATCCTCAACTGCGACAGAAAGAGTTCGGAAAGGTGCGATTCTTGACAACGCACACGAAATGGGTGCGTTCCATTACCTCCACGTAGACGGCTACTTAGACGTCTAGCCGGACAGCCGCCACCTTTGTACGCGTTGCAGTTCTAACGAAACAGTCCAAGATGACTGCTTCGCCGAAGTCAACATCGATGCAGGCTTACTAACTGTCTAAAGATGGCGGAGCTGACGTACGCGGAGCGAGTCGTGCTCTTCGCGGGCGTTGGACTGCACCCGGAGTATGGAAAGGCACCGTGCTTCGAGTGTGAGCCATTCCTTTAAGTTAATTGGTAGGCAAACTATAGTGGCTAATTAAGCAGTCTTCGTGGACGTGCGATTCATAGCAGTGAATCACGCAGGCGAGAATCGTGCGGTTGAAAGATTTGCTACAGCAGTGGACGCTGTAGGTGTGTTTACATGGTGATATCTGACGATGCCGGCTCTTAGCACCTTGATTTTATGAATTAAAACTCGTCACTGTCATTGGGTTCTTCGCCGGCGTTAAGACTGCTGGCGTAACGGTTTACAAATGTGTTTTTCTGTTGCTATATTAGCTGTATCAACTCTTTCGTGCATATCCTTTTTTATCTCTACAGTCTCAGAACAAACACACTGGATATTGCGAATTGAGCTCGCTACTGTATTTAGGTTTTTCGCCGCCGCCGAGCACCACGGACGGCAGAGAGCAGGTTTAATGGCACGCATGTGTTTTTCTGTTGCAGTATCACCTTTCGCGCATATTATTTTGTGTTTACAACCTTTCGTATTCTTTTTTATGTTTACAGGGTAGTATGGACGAGCACGTTAGAGGAGCATTATCCTCTTGAGGACAACAACGACAGCGTCAATAACAAAAGAATAATGACATATGTCTTTAGCGTCGTCTTCGGAGAGCGGACACTACCGTCTGCTACAAGTAGTCTGACCGATAGGCGCTGCCACCAGTCTGATTTACGCGTAAAATTTTTGCAGCAAAAAAATGGCGAACTGTTGAAAACGCGTTTAATGATCGCCATTGCAAAGTTTAAGAAAAATACAGTAGAATTGTCCATAAGCTTTAGTTACATTATTATGCCGCGCGGCGGCATGAGCAGTAGACAAGTTCCAATATGTGGACATGTAGACGGCGTCCTAGACGTCACGCTAGACGTCTTGTCGGACGTCTAGAGAATTGGAACGCAGCCAGTGCGCTATCCAACACGGGGGATAAGGAGCGGCGAGGGAAGCTCCTTGCTCTGAGCCGAGGTCTTGCCTTCCGTCTGCGGTGTCTCATAACTGCAACTCCTGGTTGAGTGCTCTAGCAGTGTTGATCAGCCTCCAGAAGCGCCGCACCGCGAGCAGCTGGCACGACACCGTGCCTGTTTCCCCCAGCCCTGGCGCGACAAGTATAAATAGCCAAGCGCCGGAATACGCGCGGGGGGTCTGTCGAGGATAAATAGCCAAGCGCCGGAATACGCGCGGGGGGTCTGTCGAGGCGGTTGTTGGCTCGCCCCTTCTTCCCATCGGGCGCATTGATCGCCGAGGCACGCGGCGGCAGCAGCTGCAGGTTAGCTCTGGCCGCTGCGCCTGTGCTATTGTGCCGTTATCTGCGCATGTGAGAAATATTACTTCTGCGTCGACAGCCGACAGTGAGTGGACACGCGTAGGCCGGTCTTGTTTGCTCCCTGTCCGCGGCGGCTGAAAGTCTGCCCGCTCGAGATGGCCGAGCTCGGGCCTTCCGGCTCCCACTCATCGCGATTCTCGGCTGCGCGCGGCGGAAGCCAAGGAAATCTGCAGCGGTAACGGGCCTGGTGTAGCCGGCCAACGCTCGCGACGAATGGCCGCCGCCCTGATGTAAGCTGCCTACAGCCAGAGACGCGTATACGTGCGCCCCCATTGGGGTGGAACCGCGTTAATAGACAGAGTCGTGAAATTCATCCGGGGTGAGGCGAGCGCCATCGGCCAAATTTCATTACCACTGATCTCATTAAATTTTATTCAGATTTACGCCGTTTTTTTTTTCATAACGCCGATTACTGCGTGATGGCATAAGGGGAGTTGGGAAGGTAGAAAGAGAATGAAAAGTGTGGGTGGGTGCTAAATGAGGGAGAAAAGGCAGGCCAATTAAATGAAGGCGATGAGGGAGCGGTGGTGTGTCCCCTGCGTCCAAGCAGTATATGAGGACAAGACTTGTATTCTAGGCTATGGTCTTGATGACTTTTTTGCAATTCTGGGCGTATTCGAGCACATCCTGAAGAGATGTACACTTTGTTTTAAGTCAACGCAGACTGCGGCCAAGTTAAGCGTGGGGTCTTCGTGATGCAGTTTTTCAGCGCGGTACCTTGGCTGCCACTCTTGGTTAGCCTGGCCGGAGTTCCTACCGATGCCAGCCCAAAAGGCAACCTGTCTTCTACCTTGCTGACGGGGCCCACCGGAACGTGGTGCCCTTTCGAAGGATCCGGCGCACTGCGGGGCGACAACACATCACGTCCAAGCCAACCCGACCTACCCTCACCACCATATCTGGAAATCCGATTGCCTCACCGTTATCGAGCGACAAGCGTCACAACCGATCAGGATATAAAGCCAGTTCGCCCGGAAGCGCCTTTCAGTGGGTTCGCCAGCGCAGTGATGGCTCCAGCTGACTTGCCTTACGTCTTCTTGATGCGGGTAACTAACCGGCATTGCCTTTCTGCCCGCAAGTCAATCTTTAGGGGTACTTTCGTGCTGCCGAGCCCATGCTGTTTGCGCAAAATTGCTTATGACTGTGCTAGACTATTATTGAACCTGCTCTTGTCAGTGGGAGATGTCGAGACAAAGCCAGGCCCTCTTGAATCTCCTGAATTGGTAAAGATAATACAGGATCTTCAGTGCAGGCAATCAGCAATACTTGGTGAGCTTGAGTCAATTAATGAAGAACTCTCTGAGCATGACAGTACTTTCGAAGACCTTAGCACCAGGCAAGGAAAAATTGAAACAGAGTTCATGTCACTTGCATCCTTGAAGTCCGAGTTGAGAGAAGTACTGTCGGCAACAAATGATTGCTTGGCTTTGTATCTGCTTTGACAGCCCGCATTGTAGACACTGAAAATAGGTCTCGCCGCAAAAACTTAGTGACGGTTTGACGAAAAGCCGAAGTGAATCTTAGTCTGAAAGGGAAAAGGCAATCATTGACGACTGTCATGAGTTCCTTGATGTTGACATTCGGCCACGTGGTATTGAACATGCTCATAGACTGGGTACTTACACACAAGGGAAGAAAAGACTCACTATCGTCAGGTTTGAGCTCTTCAAGAAGAGAGATCACGTACTTTCTTTGTCCAAATTACAACGTCAGTGAAGACTTCTCGCCTGAAACTCGTCTTGCGCGGAAAATAACTTTTTCAGTTTGCAAAAGTACGCGACCTTAAAATCAAATTAAGACATGAAAAGTTATCGCAACAACAAAACATACATTTATGATCATGCCGCGCGAAATGCAAATACAACGCGAATTCATGAACATTAGTCATTCCCCGGCGCATTTTTTGTACACGAATACCCGCAGCGTTATACAAAAAAGTGATGAAATTTGCAGCCTCATTTCTTCTTCTTCTAGCCATTTTGTACTAATCGCAGAGACATGGCTAAATTCTTCTATGGCCGATCTCCAGATATTGCATTCCCTCACTTCGATATCTTTCGCAAAGATAGACTGGGTAATGCACGAGGTGGCGGTGCTCTTATCGCTGCTAACCGATCACTGCACTGCACACTTATCAATATTCCAACCCCGCTATAAATTATTTGAATGTGTTGTAGAGCTACCTTCCCGCGCTTTCTAATTGCTGTTTGTTATCGACCCCCACCTAATGACGCCTCTTTCTTATCTTTATTTCACGACTCATTGCAAGTTCTAGCGACCGTGTATTATAATACCCCCATAGTCATTTTTGCTGATTTCAATTCTCCCTCGACAAGCTGGACTAATCCGGCTTCCACATTGTCTGAATGCAATGCCGAAAGTGAATTCTTCAACACGTGCCTGACTTTCGGTCTGCCACAGCTGGTCATTGAACCCACTCGCGTCACTGACCACTCATCTAATATTGTGGGCCTCATTTTAACGACCAATGCCGATACCTTTTCATCGCTTACCTTTATTCCCTCCCCTAGCGATCACGCTGTTATCGGCGGCTCTCTACACTGCAGTGCACTCAGAAGCAAAAAAAAAAACTAAGAAAGCATTAACACTCTATGATAAAGGTGATTATGTAGGTGTGAATGCTGTGCTAGCATCGTTTTGTGACACTTTCGCAGCCAGTCATCAAGAGTGTCCTGTCGAAACTGACTGGCAACTTTTTAAAACAGAAATGTTACGGCTACCCAAAAAATACATCCCCACTGTCACACTAACTGAGCATGCGCACTTGCCATGGTTCAACTAAAACGTTTGAACAACAAGGAAAAAAAAGGCATCTTCGTGCTGCTAAGCATTCAGACAATTACAGTGCATGGAGTAAAAATCTTTGTGCAGCTAGCGAGCACAAAAAATGATTACATCGTCGCCAAAAACAACTTTTTCAATAACACTCTGCCCTCTATGCTGCGTAATGACCCCCGCAAAAAAATAGGAAAACCATCAATACTTCTCTTTAAAGGAATATTTCTTTGGCTTGTACCGATGGCTGCAATGTACGTGATCACGGTGTTGCTGACATACTAAATGATGCATTTTGTGCTGTCTTCACTAATGAGTCCCTTGTAAACCTGCCACTGCCACCAGAATATGCTCATCCTCAAATGTATCCTATAACCTTCGACCCGAACGGTGTCTCTAACGTCCTTGAGAAACTAAAGAATTCGTCCTCGGCTGGAACAGATGACATTAATGATAAAGTTCTTAATAATAATAATAATTGGTTTTGGGGGGGGGAAGGAAATGGCGCAGTATCTGTCTCATATATCGTTGGACACCTGAACCGCACCGTAAGGGAAAGGTTAAGGAAGGGAGTTAAAGAAGAAAGGAAGAGAGAGGTGCCGTAGTGGAGGGCTCCGGAATAATTTCGACCACCTGGGGATCTTTAACGTGCACTGACATCGCACAGCACACGGGCGCCTTAGCGTTTTTCCTCCATAAAAACGCAGCCGCCGCGGTCGAGTTCGAGCCCGGGAACTCCGGATCAGTAGTCGAGCGCCCTAACCACTGAGCCACCGCGGCGGGGATAAAGTTCTTAAAAATACTAAACATATCAGTAGCTTTCTTTTGTCGCTCATATTTCCGCAGTGGCTAAGTTCTGGTACCATTCCCGCTGACTGGAGGATTGGGAAGGGCATTCCTGTCTTCAAAAAGGGCACCGCTCATGCCCCAGTAACTACCGACCGATATCTGTCACCAGCGTTTGTTCAAAAATTATGGAGCACATTATTCATTTTCAAGTTGCAACGTCCTTATCACCTGTCACCTTTTTTTTTACCCCAACCAGCATGGCTTCCATCAAGGCGATTCTTGTGAATCCCAGCTTGATATTTTGCTTTATGATATTCACACCAACCTTAATGTACCCACTGACTACTTTTTTTAGATTTTGAGAAAGCCTTTGACAAAGACCCACAGCGTCACCAGCTACTTAAACTGCCGAGTCTTAACTCAGACCCTTGCGTGCTCACCTGGATCAGCAATTTCCTAACTAATCGTCTCCAGTTGTCGCCAACTCTCGTTCATCCACTCTCTCCCATGTCCGGTCAGGTGTTCCCCAGGGTACTGTACTAGGCCCCCTACTTTTCCTTATTTATATTAACGACCTACCCAACGACATAACATCTAATATACGCCTGTCTGTCGACGATTGTGTGATATACCTTTCCATAAATAACCTACCTGATGTTACCACCCAACAGAACGATCTCATCAAAGTGCAAGAGTGGTGCGACACCTGGCTCAGGAAACTAAACGTTAAAAAAACCTTTCTAATTTCTTTCCACTGCCGACGTAACTACTAAGCTCCTAACTACCTCCTTTACGGTTGTCCTAAGTACTTGTTAGTGTTGGTTTGAGTTATAAATCAAACCAACACTAACAAGTACTTAGGTATTCGTATTTCCAGTGACCTATCCTAAGCCTTATAGCTATATCCTTTAGCTAACTCTGCCAATCGCGTCTTGAGTTACTTATGACGCAACTTTACCGTAGCAGCCCCTTCAGTCAAGCTAATCGCTTATGTATCGCTCGTCAGACCTAAACTAGAGTGCGCACATTCTATATTCGATCCTCAGCAAACTAACCTGTCTAATTCACTGGAATCTATTCATAATCGTGCTTCCCAATTCATTCTTTCGAAATATTCTTACTGCACCAGTGTAACCCAACTGAAATCCCAAATTGAACTTCATACTATAGCCTCCCGCCGCAAGCTAGCTCGCCTTTCTCTTTAGCATAAGCTTTTCACAGCTTGACACCCGACAACGTGTTCATCCTTCCAGCCCATCGTTTATTCCGTCATAGCCATTCCAAAGCCGTCCACCCCCTGCGCGCCCATACCACAACATTCAAAAACCATTTTTTGGCCAACTCTTGCTCCTGGCTGCAAAAGATGAACTATGAAATGCTTCCTGTGTTGACACCGGCTAGTTCAAGTCCATGGAAAACCAACTGGTCGTGCTGAATCATGGCCGGAAACGAGCGGCGGCGGCGCGCGCTCTCTTCTAAGGCATATTCAGTGGGCGTCCAGGAGCACAGGCGCCCAGAAGCAGTAACGCCACCACATTCAAAACCAGCGCGAAAGACGACGGACGAGAAGAGGCGAGACAAACAGTGCCGACTAACAGCTGATTTCTTTACTCAAAGGGCACTGTATTTATAGGCAGGATAAAATCGTGCATACGAAGCAAATCACGGAAATCAAAAAATAAATAAATAAAAACTTCAACAGATACAGCCTCGTCAAACACACATTCCCTCGTCCCCCACACAACCGCCAAAGAGAAACTCGAAGTAAATCACAACAACGTATGCAAAAACAATCAGTACTGCTTTGCGAGGATATATTGCAGAAACGCAACCACATCTTTAGGCCTCTTAACACAGCGCTGTTAGACAGTACTGTGCTTGTCTCGCCTCTTGTCGTCCGTCGTCTTTGCGCTGTTTCTCAAAATGGCAATTCACAACCAACCCGCCTAGCTTTCTGTACTCCAGCAGTATGGAGCACTAGCACGCAGGGGGAAGAAGTACTTGTCTGCCACTGGAACGGTCTCTGCGCTCCGACAGCACTAGACCACGTGGCTACGCTTCCTTCCCCACTGTTCATTTCGTGCGTGCTAGGCGTTTCAAATGCCTTGAAACCAGAAATGGGCATCTGACCTCAAATACCTCGACCTCACCTCAACCTCAATTAAAATTTGTTGACGTCACTCAACCTTAACCTGACCACTTGAGGTTGAGGTCTCCTTAGCCGTCTTCAACTCTCTTTTCAAGAGGCCATTAGCGACCTCGCTCAAGCTCAACTATACCTCATATTGTGAGTGTGAGGTGGGACGCTGGACTAAAAAAATAAAAATATAGAAAACTGAAATTTCAGTAGGTAATAAAAATCTGTCCATCGAGAATCCTGTGAGTGAAAGCAGCTAAAATGGTGACATTACTTAGGTAACGACTATTTAGAGCATTTAAGTGCCTATAATTATTAAATATGTGGTGTACTGTGACCGAAGGTGAACGTTTAGATACAGAGACACGGGATTTCACTCGTTTCAACGCGTGGCGCTTCATGTTGGCCTAAACACCGAAAGGCGCCGCAAAAGCACCAAGCCATGCAGTCCCGACTGTTCCACCCCACTTTTGCACTTGTGCCTCCACTTGTGCCAGTATTCCGACAACAAGAGCTCGAAGGGCTTATTTATGACTTCTACGAGGACAGCTGCTAATCCTGAATCACATCAAGGCCGTT
This sequence comes from Amblyomma americanum, assembly GCF_052857255.1. Lineage (NCBI taxonomy): Eukaryota > Metazoa > Arthropoda > Arachnida > Ixodida > Ixodidae > Amblyomma > Amblyomma americanum. The sequence goes on along the minus strand of NC_135497.1, from coordinate 559,573,401 downwards.
TCGGAGGGATAAACGATCAGACCTACGCGTTATTAACGGTTTGAGAATGAACACAATCATGAGCAAACATACGAAGTTTACACGGCACGCGTGAGAGGAATACTGATTACTAAGCCGCGACAGAAACGAGTTGTATTCATGTTGGGCGAACAGCGCAACAAAGGCGGAACAAAGACAAGCGCCGACCAGCAACTCCGTTTATTGAAGAAAAGTGGTAATATATAGTGAACGCCAACAATCAAACATAAAAAACAGAAAAACCAACAAAAGGGGTAAACAACCTATGCCACGTGCGAAGCAAGACATTCATTTTCCTTGTCACCTAATGTCACAGAAGGATTGCTGATGTATTTTTCTCCAAGATAACGGATGTGATACGCTTCCATGATTTCGCGCGTCACCTTGTTTTTATGATGGAACAGCACTTCAATGTTCTTGTACATCGGTTCACATTTGCATTTTTCGCAGCGAAACTTTGTCGCAGGAACCCGGCCATCTTTTTCTAGTTTCCTTTCATGTTCTCTTTCATGCTTACACTGGCACCTGGCGCAGTGAGTCCCAATATGGCAAAGAGAGTCATTTTTCCTTGCGATACCATGCTCAATTAACCTCCATTTATGCATCTGACTGTTTGCCCAACATAAGCGGCACCGCACGTGGAGGGTCATCATCATCAGCCTTACTACACCCAATGAGGGGCAAAGGCCTCTCTCATGTCGCTCCAACTAACCCTGTCCTTTGTCAGCTGCATCCACCTTTTGCCTGCGAACTTCTTAATCCCATCCGTCCACCTAACCTCCTGCCGCCCCCTGCTACGCTTGCTTTCTCTTGGAATCCACTCCGTTACCCTTAAGGACCAGCGGTTATCTTTCCTTCGCATTACATGCCCTGCCCAAGTCCATTTCTTCCTCTTGATTTCGACTAGGATGTCATTAACCCGAATTGTTCCCTCACCCACTCTGCCCGCTTCCGGTCACTTAACATAACACCTATCATTTTTCTTTCCATGGCTCGCTGCGTTGTCCTTAACTTAAGCTGAATCCTTTTCGTTAGTCTCCACGTTTCTGCCCCGTAGGGGAGTATCGGCAAGGTACAGCTGTTGTACACTTTTCTCTTGAGGGAAATTGGTAAACTGCCACTCATGATCTGAGAGAACCTGCCAGATGCGCTCCACCCCATTCTTATCCTTCTACTTATTTCCCTCTCATGATCCGGATCAGCTGTCGCTACCTGCCCTAAGTAGACGCATTCCTTTGCAGCATACAGGCTCTCGCTGCCAATTGTGCACTGCTGTTCCCTTGCTAGACTGTTGAACATTACCTTGGTTTTCTGTATGTTAATTTTTAGACCCAGCGTGGATAATGATTTGCAGTTCACCCCTTCAGTGACTCAGCAAGGCAATGTCATCAGCGAATCGCAGCTTATTTAGGTATTCTCCATTTGCTCTTATTCCCAACTGTTCCAAATTCATGCTTCGGAATACCTCCTGTAAACAGGCGGTGAATAGCATTGGCGAGATCGTGTCCCCTTGCCTGACGCCCTTCCTTTTTGGAAGTTTATTGCTGACTTTATGAAGGACTATAGTAGCTGTGCAGTTGCTATACATATCTCTTCCAGAATTTTGACATAATGCTCGTCTATCCCCTGATTACGCAATGCCTGTATGACTGCTGAGGTTTCCACTGAGTCGAATGCTTTCTCGTAATCAATGAAGGCTATATATTGCGGTTGGTTATATTCTTAATAGGGTAGAACGTTGGGCAGTTGGTGTAGCGACATAATTAAAAACTTTGCGCAGAATAACACAGGACGGGAGGGAGAAACACGCACACACACACACGAGCGCAAACTTGCAACTGTATTTTCAGAAATGATACACCGCCTTAAGAAGCAGAGAGGGCGCAAGCGTACAAAATTCAGAACACCACGTGTGGGAAGAAAAAAGCACGCTCATAGATACAGTAAAAATTGCATCAAGAATAGGCACACGCAGAATCTTGTCAGAACTATTCGGAATTGAACAACAAAAACAGGCTATCTATCCATTGCGGAGAAAGGCAAGTTCTTTTTTGAGAAGGGCCACCGAAGCCTTACTCACGCAGCCTTCCAATTTCCCAGGCCAGCCTATCGGAAGCTCGCCCGATAACAACAGTAGAACGGAGGAAAGGACGGCACTGCTGTTTCCTTTTATTATTCCTGTCAGTATAGTGTTCGCATTTGAGGCAATGCAAAGACAGTTTCGAGCCGCCACTTGCGCCTAGGGAATTGGCATGCTCTCTGAGCCTGTCATTGAGACAGCGCCCTGTCTGGCCTATGTACACAGACCCACAGCTGAGCGGAATCTTATACACGACACCAACAGTGCAAGGAACAAACTGAGTTTGGCGTTTGATTACACATTTGTTGTTCTTTGCCCTTTTGCTTTGGCACCTGCTGATCATGGCGCACAGGCGGGACAATTTCAAGGGGTCTGTAAGAACGGCATACACTCCGAACTTTAAGCCACCCTCTTGACATTGTGCGATAGCTTGTGCACATATGGAAGGACTTTAAACGGTGTTTTTTTCTCTTGCCAGCGTGGGGTGAGGAACACCGACGGTCCTGTCAAGCCTACTAAATTGTTTGAGCAACGACTCCGCCACAGAACCTATTACCGGTCTCGGGAGTCCGGCTTGCTCCAAACGTTCAACCTGGTGTTCAAAACTGGATCCGTTTTGCGCTCGTGTGTGTGTGTGCGTGTTTCTCCCTGCCGTCCTGTGTTATTCTGCGCAAAGTTTTTAATTACGTGGTTATATTCTGCGCATTTCTCTATCACCTGATTGATAGTGTGACTATGATCTATTGTGGAATATCCTTTACGAAAGCCTGCCTGATCATTTGCATGGTTGATTAAAGTCCAAGGCTGCCCTGACTCTATTAACCATTACCTTACTAAATGTTTTGTAGGAAACAGATAGTTAGCTGACCGGTCTGTAATTTTTCAAGTTCTTGGTGTAGTTCTTATGAATTAAGGTAATGTTTGCATTCTTCCAAGCTTCTGGTACGGTCGAGGTCATAAGGCATTGCCTATACAGGGTGGCTAGTTTTTCTAGCACGATGTCCCCTCCATCCTTCAACAGATCTGCTGTTACCTGATCCTCCCCAGCTGCTTTTCCCCTTTCCATTGCTCCTAAGGCTTTCTTTGCTTCCTCTTTCCTTACTGGCGAGATGACGCCTTGCTGCGCACTACGGGCTTTCTCATTACCGCTCTGTTTGCATTGGCTACTGTACAGATTTGTGTATAACTATTCGGCTACGTTAACTATCTTATCAATATCGCTAATGACATTGCTCTGTTTGTCCCTTAATGCATACATCTGGTTTTCACCTATACCTGATTAACTCTTCACTGCTTTTAGGCTACTTCCGTTCTTTAGAGCTTGCTCAATTCTCTCCATATTAAACTTTCTTATGTCTGCTACCTTGCGCTTATTTATTAATTTCGATAGCTCTGTCTATATTCTGTCGGTAGGGTTAGACGCCCTCATGGTTTGGCGTATCTTAATCAGATCTTTCGTCACCTAAGATAGCTTTCCGGTATCGTGTCGAACTTTGCTACCGCCTACTTCTACTGCGCACTCCGCAATAATGGCTGTCAGATTATCGTGCATTGTATGAACATCAAGATCGTCTTCCTCAGTTAAAGCCGAGTATCTGTTTTGCAGCGCTATCCTAAATTCCTGCACTTTCCCTCTTACGGCTAACTCGTTAATGGTCTTCTTCGCTAGCTTCTTCCGTTCCCTCTTCAAGTCTAAGCTTATTCGAGACCTTACCATTCTGTGGTCGCTACAACGCACCTTTCCGAGGACGGCCACAACCTGAACGATGCCTGGTTGAGCGCATAGTTTGAAGTCGATTTCATTTTTAGTCTCACCATTGGGGCTCATACAGGTCCGCTTCCTGTTTTCTCGTTTGAACGGAGGACGACACATGTCGTACCTGGCAACCGAACTTCCTTGTTGCTTGTGCCAGCGAAACCTGTATGCACATGGCATTCAGTTTGCTAGGTGCAGAAAATATGACATCGACGTCTTACCTGCCCGCAACCTTCTTCAGGCCATGCGACATGATTCTTGTAAGGGACTGCAGCCAGTCTTCTTTTCTCCTTCCTTTCATTGCAGTGACCGCCCTTAACACTTCTAAGCAGCTTTCCTGAAGCCCTAGAAGTGATATGACCTGGGTAACCATTAGCGCGTAACCTGCACACTTGCGCAGCAATGCTGTCAGCAATCCTCTCATGACAAGACTTTTTGAGCGCAGATTTGAGGCAAGATACTGCTATGCCTTCTTTGATTGCCTTTGAGTGACCAGATGGAAAGTTCAACAAAGGTTTTGCAGACCTCGGTCGATAACCCCAGCAAACATGTTCACGTTCGAGAAACAAAGCCGCATCTAAAAACTGAAGCTTATTATCAGTCTGAACATTGGTTGTGAACTTGAGGCCGCGTCCATATTAATTGAAAACTTTTAAAACATCAACGGGCCTCATTGGAAAGCTACCTGCACGGGTCATAACCTGAAAATACGAGTGACCAAGGTTTTTTGACGCAACGTTTATGCCGCTGTCAAGATCAGTAAAGAAGATGCCAGACAGAATCTGCGCAACCCTATATCCGATGCAAACACCCGCTGCCTGTACATATCATTTTCCTTGCCACTCCACCACGGTCGCAGACAAGTGAAACGAAAGAATTTCTAGAAAGCTTCCAATGGATACTCGGCATTGGTCAATAAAGACATATTCTTCGTTAACTTTGGTAATGCACCTCTTCACCGTTCATCAGTTCACGGTGTGGCAAAGATTAATATAAGTCCACCACGTCTATGCTGAACAACGAGCAGGTTCCAGGGTTATCTAGCTTGAGGTAATCCACCACGGCTTCAGAATTCGGTATCAAAAACGGGTCGTGCACCACCAAGGACGCCAGGTGTTTTGGAGGTAGCCCGACACAGCATGCTTCCATGTGTCACGTTCAGAAACAATACAGCGGAAAGGGTTGCCGGGTTTGTGCGTTTTAGCGGTAAAAAGCACTTCTAGGTGCATCCCCCTCGAATTCTTAACTAAATCAGCCAGTTTGTTCAGGTTATGGCGCAACAAAAGATCATCGGCCTCTTCCTTTACCTTGGCTTCCTTGAAGGCTATCTGCTTGAAGTTCTTCTTAAACACTTCGAACGCCTTCTCAGCAAAGGATCCCTCTTGAAGAACAACGAAGCAGCCCTCCTTATCGGCCGTAACTAACCGGAGACCGCTTTTCAACAGGAACTACACTGTCTCCTTTGTCTTGCCGCTGTTTCTTTGCATGTTGTCCGTCTTTTTCAGCACATCCACGCACCCCATGCGTGAGGTCGAGGTCCGACTTGCTGATCACTGAAAAAATTTCTAGCTGTCGCCGACGTCGCCTCACTCCGTGAGGCTCAGGTCATTTTGAGGTTGAAGTCAACCTCGTGAGGTCGAAACCTCATGAGGTTCCCCACCTCTGCTTGGAACCAAATATTGAATCGGTTCGACCAGTGAACATGCGCTGCTACACGAAGTTTTTCTATGGCGTTTGTTGACACTTGAGGCTTTCGAATGCGTCCGTAATTGGAATACAGTCCGCACCAACAGCCGTCTCCAGCGCTTCGCCCCGCCCACAGCCGCGTCGCGCGGCTGCTTCGGCGCTGTAGCTGTCGATTTCGATATATGTTGCTCTTTTTTTCTTCTGCTTCTATGGCAAATAGCTGCTGTATTCGCTGAATGAGTTCGATATAAGAGTGCGCCATCTAGAATTAACCACTTGAGCGCAAAATTTTGCCACGCATGCGCCGACAAAGATGACCAGTACTCTCGTTTACACAGCTTTGTACAAACAGCTGTGACATAAAACGCAAGATACGCATTACTCATGTTAGATAATCTCTCCTCTTTTCCGCGGGTGTACCGTTGTTTGCTTATGCAGTACGACAACTCTGTAGGAAGCGCAGATGCGATCGCCCGCGTGGGAAACATTCCATAGCCGGGTTGCTGACATCGCGTAGGACAAGCGCTTTTCTGATTAACCGTGCTTTCTGTGATGTGACCAATACTTGATTTTATGTCACTTTAGGCGCAAGTATGTTCGCATGCATTATTTGAAACGGCCTGATTTTGCTATCCACACGGGACGGCAACGACAGCAGCTGGCCACCTAAAAGCACATTCCCCTGCAAACTAGGTCACACCGGCGCGTCCTGAGATGTAAGCAATCGTCGATTTCAGGTCACTTTTGTCAAAACTACACTGGGATGGCCATTTGTATAGGCTAAATGTTGTGAACTGGCTCTCCACAATCGCCCAAATCGCACACATATCAGGAATATTAAGTTTTAATGTCACGTGTCTTCCTCGACCGCACTCCGCTTTTTACAAGGGCGCAGCCTGCAGGACTGCTCTCGACTGCAGCGGAACTGCTGCTGTTTTACCACTGGATGAAATTCCTCCTATACTACCGTCGACCACTGCATGACTGGGCGAGGCCTTCCAGTGGGCATCTTGGGCTCACTGGAAAGTGTGCGAAAACACTTTCTCTGCGTCTCTTCCTTTTCACATCAAACACAAACATTGTTTCGGGGTATTTGCCTTTGCCCCCCACCCACAAAAACACGTCTGCGGCGAGCTGTGTCAAAGCAGAAGCTCGGGCAAGTTGGTACAACATTCTAAAGAAAGGTAAACCAGCTCAAAACACAGAACTAGGGACACACAGCGCGCTGCATGTCGTTTTCTTCCCTCGTCCCGTGTTTGGAGCTGGTTTGCCTTTCTTTAGATTGCTGCAAGCACCGTACTACATGCAGGCAATGCTGCAGCCGCAAGAAATCCTTTTCCGTGCACCAGTGCGAAATTCTTGAAGGGAGGGGGTGTACATCTTCGATTCATTTCAATTCATTTATTTACTTCACCACATACGTACTTAGTGGAGCTCTTGGGAAAAAAGCTGCTCGGGGCAGCTTGACGAGCCCCAAGGGACCATAACAAGATAGAGAAGTGCAAATATATTAATCAAATATGACAAAAGAAAACAATATTATATTTAATATTATTTGCAAGGAGAGTACGACTAGTGCATACAATATAAAAACTGACTCTGCATAGAGCGTATCTCATAAAGAACATATTACATTTCCAAAAACGAACTATCGTAGGCGACATAATCACACATTGGACGTCAGTACTAGATAAAAAGCATAGTGTGATGAAAACACGGACAGACAATCAGGCTTTTACTGTGCGTTTAGAAATTGTTCCCGCAAGTCGTTTCTTGTGGGCTTAGCGTCAAATTTATACTTGTGAATAGGTGATTGTGAACATTGTTCATACGCACTCTGCTGGCAGCAAACATATTGTTGTCAATGTGGGCCACAAGTCGTCAGAGCGTATTTACTCGATTTCGAATCCTGTAGATGATTCCGCATCATAACTAAAATGAGAAAATTGGTTGCTGGCATTCTTTGCATTGTTTTCATTACACCGAGCCGGCCCCTGAATCACTGCACAGAGGACATTCACTTCCCCTGAGAAGCGGCCGCAGCAGTGTTTAAAGCCTGGCTCCTTCGAAGAGGGTCTCTAGTGATTCGAGCGCAAGTCGAGAGAGAAAGCAGCTGGCGGCCTGCTTTACACTTCACTTTATACGAAGGTGAGAAATCATTTTTAAAGGTTGTTGTTTGCTCAATTCATGTCACAGGCATGAAACAAACGATCCCCACTCTCTGCCAGTGTGCTCGTTGTTGTTGTGTAGCTTTGGGAGCTGAGCGGCCAGCTTTGGAATGGCTCGTGGTGTGAGGGTTTGCCTTTTGCTTCCACCCTTTGTGTAGTGCTGCCAACTTTGTATTTTTCTCCGTCTCTTTTAGAAGTCACGTTACTGATTCTTGCTAAAAATCAGAGTGAAATTTTCGAAACAACAGACAATTAATCTTTCGACCACCACTTAAAAGAAGAACAAGAAATCGTTGCTTGCTTCGGATTCATTGCTGCCCCTACATTCTAGCACGGGATGAATCAGATTGCTCGCGAATATTGGTGGTGGGGTCTGAAACCCCCGGACCCCCCTGACTTTAAGCACTACTCGGCTGCTTTTTGAAACGACGCCTCAGGCGTCGCAAGGAAATGTGCTAGCTTCGGTCCTAGATTTGGCTATGTTTTATCAGAAACGTGAAGATTATTGCCAAATAAAACGCCTGTTTTGACAATAGTGGCAGAACTTTTGCTCGAATCGGGGCCGCGGCCATTGCGGAGGGCAAGAAGCAGTTCTGCGCGCCAATTGACCGAAGACAACCGCCGCCCGGGCAAGGAGCGGACGCCGGACGAAAATGTGCGGCCAGGCCAGATCGGCAGCCGGTTTTCGCAACGCGTAGTTGTCGCGTTATTCGCAGGCTTTTCCTTAGAAGCGTGTGGAGCGCGTCTGATGTATGACGAGCCGTAAGGGAGAGGCTCAAGAAACTAATAAGCCAACCATGTGGAAACGCTGAAAGAATGCCAAGTTGAAAAAAGCGCAGCTGAGGAGCGATGTCGTATTGTTGCTGGAATGCTTGCACTTTCTCCTTCAGAGATGCGCACACGAATGCACGCATTTATCTTCGGAATGCATACTGAGGCGAAGCACAAGGTCTGAAAGTAAAAAGAAAATGCAAGGCGGAGAACAGCACCCCGATACACGGCGAGAACAGCTCTGAGAAAAGCTCAAGCGTCTGCGTTGTTGGGTGTGTAAGAGCAAAAAGAAACACTGGCACAGGTGCATACTTTTACGGAGATGAAGTGGCATGCACAATCGTTCCTTTTGCAGGGTCACCCCCTTCAAGCGCAGACCCACACAATGAACGGAACAGATGCACGCTCCATTGTGTTATGGCATTCCTGTAAATAGTTTTCCAGACAGGATGCGCACGGTTACCAAAACACAGCGGCCATTTTGAACCGCGCTGTCTGGGCGAGACGAAAGCTACACGCGGCCTTTGTTGCTCAGATGGCCTCTGTGCATTTTCTCCTTGCGAATAACTGGTCCTGCTGTAAGTATCGAGAAAAAAAATCCCAAAGGCAGATTTGGACATTGCAAACCGCCTGACCCCTTTCGACGGAACTTACGCCTGTCTAGCAGTGCGAAGGATGGCACCAACTGTTTGGGTCCACGAGTGAGAAAGCTCAAAGTTGCACGAAATGTAGGCAAATGGATTGGGTTGAGGGCTCTGAGCAGTGGCATCTTAGCAGCCGCTTTCAAGGAGATGGCGCGAGTGTTTGGGCGCAGCACGATATTGCCACCAGGAGAAAAAAATAAACAAAATGCAAAAGAGCACTCATAAAAGCGCGCTATCTGTCGGTGTGTGTGTGTGTGTGTGTGTGTGTGTGTGTGTGTGTGTGTGTGTGTGTGTGTGTGTGTGTGTGTGTGTGTGTGTGTGTGTGTGTGTGTGTGTGTGTGTGTGTGTGTGTGTGTGTGTGTGTGTGTGTGTGTGTGTGTGTGTGTGTGTGTGTGTGTGTGTGTGTGTGTGTGTGTGTGTGTGTGTGTGTGTGTGTGTGTGTGTGTGTGTGTGTGTGTGTGTGTGTGTGTGTGTGTGTGTGTGTGTGTGTGTGTGTGTGTGTGTGTGTGTGTGTGTGTGTGTGTGTGTGTGTGTGTGTGTGTGTGTGTGTGTGTGTGTGTGTGTGTGTGTGTGTGTGTGTGTGTGTGTGTGTGTGTGTGTGTGTGTGTGTGTGTGTGTGTGTGTGTGTGTGTGTGTGTGTGTGTGTGTGTGTGTGTGTGTGTGTGTGTGTGTGTGTGTGTGTGTGTGTGTGTGTGTGTGTGTGTGTGTGTGTGTGTGTGTGTGTGTGTGTGTGTGTGTGTGTGTGTGTGTGTGTGTGTGTGTGTGTGTGTGTGTGTGTGTGTGTGTGTGTGTGTGTGTGTGTGTGTGTGTGTGTGTGCGCGCGCGCGCGCGCGCGCGCGCTGTTCGAGTGATGTTTTTATGTTTTTGAAACGCTTCACTTTGGCGCAGACAGCGCAAGCGTGGACGCTGCCAAGAAATCCATCCCTCGCGCTGCAGCGTCGAAAAATGGATGGAAGGCGAGAGCTCCGTGCTTCTCAAAACGAGGCCCAATGGCCGCTGAGAGTACAGACGGCTTGTTCTGCTTTCCCTCAAAGCAATTCACGCCCCGCTGCTAAACGCTGTCTCCTCCGTGGTCCACTGTCACGCCTTCGCTGACTGGATTCAAGCGGTGCGTAGAAACGCCCCCCAACCCATCTTTCATGTAAGCGCTTCTGGCGACTCCTTCGAGAGCCCCCTCGGCTCTTTTTTCAGTAAAACGAAAGACTAAATTATGAAACATCGGTTTCGTTTCGACCGGTGTTTCTCGTTCCCACGTCACGTAAACAGCTCACATTGTTACGGTGTCGCAGTGAAGTAATAAATTCAATTATCACTGCAATGCACTGCCAAACCGACTGAGGGATGTCTCGGACATCCGGAGAACTATGTATACCATCGGGACGTCCCCCACAGCGGCATAATCACGATGCAGAAAAAGCGACATGAAAGAACTGTATCTGTTTTGTGACACCCCGGCATGCGTGCAGGTTGGAGAAAAATAAGGAACGCAAGATCAGTACCTAGGAAAAGTAGAGAAGACGATTTTACTCTTGCTCAATTGCAAAAGAGCGGTGACAATGTCTGCTACAGGAAGAAAGACAAGCTCGACCTTTGCCTCCCGGGCTTACAGCTCATGTAGGGACAGCCCTCACCAGGGCATTCAAGACGGATTAGTAGCATTTTTCGTTCAGAGCTTTGGCGATGGGCGCGATACTTAAAGGGGTGCTCATGGGCGGCAAGCGGACGATACGGAACCGAATATCAGCAAAGCAAGGCCTACAAGGAATGGTTCGCAACCTCACAGCAGACGACGAAGTGCTTGTGGGCTTCGGCCCTTCCTCACCTTCCAAGGAATAAGGGGACTGACAAGCAAGCTGGAGAAGTGCTGGTTCTGGGCGGCGCACTCCTTCCACCGCAACACCGTAAGACCTTGGAACAAGGACCGAAGTACTCCCAGGAGCCAGTCCTGACACCAGTGCAGAGGCTGGCCTTATCGAGGAGCAACTCCCGGAAAATCAAGGATGAGCTTCGGCCGAGGTTCCTAGAGGATAGCGTCAACGCCTTGGTGGTGTCACCGGGACGACCGAAACGAAGTAAGGACAAAGGTGCCCTCGTACAGCATTTCCACACTACCGATTAAGTCTTGTTTCAGCAGATAATGAAGGGCATTTGTAGTGATTCCTCAATTGTGTTCAATGAAAAGGCTTCGCCAGCCGTCAGCAAATGTTTTTGTGGTTGTTGTGTCTTGTGTTTTACGGCACTTAGGCAACTAAGGCCATCATGCGCCAAGGTCAAGGTATCAGGAAATTGTTTTGTGCAGAGATTTATAGAACTATTAAATTCATAGATGGTGTAAATGGCCTGTAACATTTGTTTGTATTACCTACTGGTGACAGAGGAAATATATTTTATGGAAGGCTTATAGTAAAAGCTTTACACAAGGTGAAGTAGCCTCAGTAGCCATCCTTGGCTGGGCAATGATGTTGAGCGTCCCGAGCAATCAAATAGAAAACCTCAGCCTTGTTCTCAGGAGTGAGAAGATGGCTGAGATGCATCAAGAAACGAATCGAGGCAGTGGGTAAAGATTTTAGAGATTGTCGAGAAAACTTGCTTCTCTAAAAAGGCAAGGCATGTCAACAATTGCATCTTCTCCCAAGAGTAACAGTGTGTGTAAAGGAAAGCGTTCATTACAAAACTGTATAAAATACTTTTTCCTTAGTTTTTCGACTTTGGTGCATGAGAATAAAATGTGATTTGCAGTTAATTCATCGCATTTTTCACAAAGCCGTTTCTCTTGTTTTGTCAGTATAAAGTTATGAGTAAGGTGTGTGCGTCCTATACGATGCCGGTACAGAATTACTTCCTTTAAACGTGCGTGCAAGACTTCCATTCACCTAAAACTGGCTTTATCAAGCCTAGTTTATTATTTTCTTCGTTGTTCCGTGCTAACTGTCATTTTTCCTTTAATTTACGGTATACCAAGTGCATGAAATTCTTAAAGGGTACGTTTACTTCGTTTATTTGCTTGCAACGGGCTTGAGGAGCGCGCAAGCCTGCTCTCTCGTTGACTTTAATTCCGGCATGACTTGGTACCCAGTAGAGTTTTACGTTTTGTCCTCGAGCTATGGCAGTTGTAATGATGTCTATGAGGTCGCCAAGCAGCGGAGTGATTGCATGTCTTGAGTGAAGGGCTGTAACTACATTTAGCGAGTATGTGTATACAATACTGTTTACGAGGTTCTCGTTTACTATTACTATCTTTTGTACAGCTACACAGATGACGTAACATTCGGCATTGAAGATGGATGCGCACTGCGGCAGCCTTACAATTTCATTCCTGCTGCCTTGTACCACTGCGCTTCCAGCATAAACATCTGTTTTTGAAACATCGGTTAAAAGGATGTGAATGTACTGTACTCTTCCTCGAGTTCAAGAAATTCTTGTATCATGTGTTGTGGAGTTCCTTTTTCATGGAACTGTGTAAGAATGAAATCAAAGATTGCAGGAATATTATATCGCGGAGGCAGTGGACCTCGTCTTAGCGCAAAAGCAGGCAATATGTTTCGTAAGCCAAGATTCTGGAACACCTTTTCAAATCGCAAGAGCAGTGGCCTGGTAGCTGGCTGTTTGTTACTAAAGAGTGTTCTAGATGGACACTTTGTAGCTACAGGGTAACACAGGTGTTTCAACAGCGAGCGGATTTTAAGAATGCAAGAGTATGTGAGCATGGTTCTTCGGTCTGTAAGTGATGGTTTGTTGGTTTCTACATAAAAGCTGTTTATGGGTGATGTTCTGTATGCACCAATGGAAAGAGGCGAACCTAAGTTATGTACTGGATCTAGTCGTTTAAGATACGATGGTCTCGCTGACCTGTAAACTATGCATCCATTAAGGTGGAGCGTACTACAGCGCGATAAATTTGTAAAATACATGTCCTATTGGAACCGCACTGTTTTTTGGAGAGTACTTTAAGTATGTTTAACGATCTGGAGGCTTTCTTTTTGACAGCATTATTGTGAGGTAGGAACGTTAGCTTTTTTTTTGTCTAAAGTAATGCCTAGAAATTTTATTTCATTTTTTGATAGGTAGTTCGGTTTTGTTTGGATGTAAAGTGTGGTCGGATAGCGGGCCTCGTTTCAGTGAGAACAGAACACCCACTGTTTTCTCTGTGGAGAATTTGAATCCATTTTTGTCGGCCCATGTGCCTAGTGTGTTACGTCGGAGGACGTGCAGGCTATTTGAAGATCGTCGAAATAGACCGAATACATAATGGACTACGGGGTTATTTTGTTAATGGAATTCGTCTTTAAAACAACGAGTGTTGTGCTTAAAATACGCCCCTAATGAACGCCGTTCTCTTTTACGAGGTCGCGAAGAATTCCAAACCTCCACGTTGTTTCGTATGCCTTCTCCAAGTCGAAAAAAGGCAGCTAGGCAGTCTTGTTTGTGTATAAAAGGTTAACGGACAGTATTTTCAAGGCGAACTATAGATGGTCAGTTGTTGAGCATGCTTTTTTAAAACCACGTTGATGGATGTCAAGAAGCTCACGTGATTCAAGGATAAAAGTCTATCTTTAGTTCAGGACGCTTTCAAAGGACTTGGCTGGGCAACTGGTAAGGGCTGTTGGTCTATAACTGTTAGGGGAGGTCGATGACATTTCAGGTTTAAGAAGTGGTAAGATAATAGCTTTGTTCTAATCCTCAGGTATTCTCCCTAGTACCACTATTTTGTTAAAAAATTTCAAAAGAGCCTCTACAATGGGCCAGTATTGAATAGTGTATTTCGTCAGGCCTCGGAGCAGTTAGTTTTCCGGCGGAGAGTACTCTATTTCTGGGAGTGTGATGAGAATATTGTAGTTTTCATTTCCGCTGCCGCTAGTTGGGAGCCTTCGTTTCTCGGCTGTGTTTCTGTATTTTAAAGAAGTCTGTGTGTATTGTGAGGAACCCGAAACGAAGCGAAGTGCTCCTCTAATATATCTGTCTGTTCCTTACACTTGTTACACTTACCAAGCGTTGTGAAATGAGCAATTGTGAAAGCGGAGAAGCTTCCATTTAGTTTTTAACCTGCTCCACACATTTTTTTTTCGATGCGATCAAGCTGTTTATAGATGTGACGTAACTTTGCCATGATGATTTCTCGGCGTTACGATGGATTTACAGAGCTCTAGCTCTTTTTTTTTTAATATACGAGGTTTTCCTGTGTCGGGTACCTTCGAAATATACCTCAAGCTTTGTTTTTTTTTTTTGCTTCTCTGTAGTCTTATGTCCACCCCACTTCGTGGTTTTGCCGCTCCACTCCAGAAGAGTGAGGAACAGCTAAGTGTGGGGCAGATAAAATACAGTTTCTGAACTTTTCATCTATCTCATCGAAGCTCAGGTTATCTCAAACTCCATTTTCTCAAGCGGCTTCTGCTCTAAAAAGCTTCCACTGTCCTAAATGAAGCTTCCAACCTGACGGTTTTGTTGGGATCACTTATTGTGCACATGTTAGACTGATTAGCACAGGGAGGCGGTCGCTGCTATATGGATTGTCGATGACATCTCATTTAAAATAACTAAAAACAGATAGTGAACTAAAAGACAAACCTAAACAGCTCATTTTCCCCGAGGTTGGAAAACAGTATATACTTTTACCTGCGTTCAACCAGCAAATATTACTCCTTAGAATAACATACTCCATAATTTGACCTCTGATATCTGTTTTCTCACTTCCCCAGAAAGAGGAATGTGCGTTAAAATCGCCATCCGCCGCGGTGGGTCAGTGGTTAGAGCGCTCTAGCACTGAGCCGGAGTACCCGGGTTCGAACCCGACCGCGGCTGCCGCGTTTCGACGGAGGCGAAAGGCAAAAGGCGCCCGTGTGTTGTGCGTTGTCAGTGCGGGCTCATATTAAGGTGCGGGCTCATCTACATTGGCCAAACAGGTCGATGTTTCAAAGAGCGCACCAGCGAGCAATGCCGAAATCTGCGGAATAATGAACGAAGCTTCCTACTGGATCACAGCAAAGCTTGCAGGAATTGCCGCCCTGAGTTGGACAAAACTATCTTCTTGAGGAGTGCAAAGGACAGATTCGAGAGAGAGGTGGTGGAAGCCTATTATATCAGGCAAGAAGGGAGCAATGCGTCAGCAAGCCATCCATTACGCTTAGCGACGATGAGTTCACTGTGTTAGAATGATTTTTGTAGGTTTTTAGTTTTGTCGTGCACACTCTTAGATTCTTTCTGACGATGCGCCATTGTTTGCGCGGATTCCTGCTCGCATTTTATGCCTTTGACGCAGACTTTGGTCCAAGGCTCTTTTTCACTTTTTCACATTTCCACTTTTTTCACTTTTTCCATGCTTCTTGTTGGTCATCGGGTATCATTTACATGGTTGCTGGTTGACCAGTTCTGATTGTTAAAGGTTTTGGCACTCATCAAGCCTTTCACCCTTTTTACCTTCGACGTGGCTTTGGTCTTAAATCTTCATTCTGCACTTTTTTCTCGTTTCTTGTTGATCAGCTGGCATCACTCCTCATGCGGTTATATAGTTTTCGGTTGTTAAGGGTTTGCGTGGTCATGATCGTTTGATTTTCATACTTCTGTAGAGCTGTTTGTTATATTTTTCTTCACGTCGTTTGGGTTTTTCTTCCGGATGGCCATGATAAAATGTGCTACGTGGGTTCTTATCGTGCTTCATGTATTAGAACTCTTTCAGTGATCTGTTGTACGGCGTGTGTTGGCTTCGTGAGTTTGCGAATGCGTGACTGCACGGTTGTTACGGCGTGGTGGCTAACAAAAAGGCAGGTTTTACGTGAAATAAAATTACGTTGTAAGTTGGCGCTGGTCCTGTCTTGTCTGTTTCTCTTTTGTCCCCGTATTTCGCCCCGTTTTCTTTGTGAATGATCTAATAAGCTTGATTAGTAATAAGAATGTTTTATAGCCGAAAGAGTTAGGACGAAAAGAGGCTGGGATTTTTCAATATATAAGGCGCAAAGAAGTAATCTTGACTTGAAGTTAAGACTAGCAAGAATTTCATCTTAATATTTCTCGTACAGAAAAAGCGACCAGGTGTCGCCTGGCGAAAACTGAAATCGTTGCTCTCGATTCATGCTCCGAAAACTTTCCTTGGAAATTTCCAGCATGAAGGAGTGCATCTTTGGGGTAGTGCACTAGCGGGCGCCATCAATTCTATTTTTCTTGAAGAATGTAATCAATTTAGAGAAGGCGGTAATAATTATACAGGCAAGCGTTACCAGCACCTGTCGAAAGCACACACCAGCCGACCTCTTTTTCTTGCTGTCGGAAATTGCTCACAAGTTTTTTATCTTTTCTTTATCCTTGAATGGGACTCAAAAACAGGGAAGCTTAGGATGCAAATGGTATTTATCCGTACTGTCAGCCCTGATCAAGGGCTGTTACAGGAGTGGAGGTTGTAACGCCGCTCAAAAAAAAAAACAGCACGGCAAAATGCAACAGACAATGAAACCAACACTCAATTGCAGATAGTGCTCGCCACTTGTACAAACTAAAACACTGCGAGAGAAATCAACTAGCATGTAAAACACTGTGCAGCTTATCGAATAATTTGCAAAGTGATTGTGATGTGACACCGCACCTAGGTAGTATATTGCCGCCAGGTGTCCCCGGGCGGCGCCTTGAGGACAAAGAAGTGAGACGCGCGTGCTCTTGCAGCTGGGACATTGCTTGACTGCTTGCGGCCTGTGCCTAGCCCTTTTGGTTCTGCAACCTATTTGTGACAATATGTTCGATTCCGTAATGGTTCTTGGGAAAAGAATAAATGTAACACAATCGTTTTTGACACTCGGCACTATGATGTACTGGGTAGGTCAAAAGTTCGCATGCCACAGGGCCTGCTTTCGAGCTTTATAATTGGGCACTTACTGTAACTAAGAGACTCCAAAGTTTCTCAGTATTGACGATGGTCCTCCTCCTCACCATGCAGAAATTTCCAACTTCCAGGGCATCAGAAATGCCCCACTACAATGCAGAAAGGCAGACGATGTGGCCTGGGAAGTTTTGACCAATCCTGTTCAAGCTGTGTCGATGCCGTGGTGCTTCTCCTGTTTTAATTTCACTGTATTCCGACCGACAGACCGACCGGCCGACAGATTGATTCATTAAGTAATTTATTGATTTATTGATTTTCACCTTGTGGTTCAGAATCTAGGAAAAGCACAAGCCTGTGGCATTTGGTTCTGAGCCAAGCATTTTTTTTCACAATGCATCGATCAACATAACAAGCTTGGATTGGTTTATGGGGATTTAACGTCCCAAAACGACTCAGGCAATGAGGGACGCTGTAGTGAAGGGCTCCGGAAATTTCGACCACCGTGGCTGGAATCGAACCCGCGTCTTTCGGGTCAGCAGCCGAGCGCCATAACCACTGAGCTACCGCGGCGGGGGACACAAAAAGCTTGGCTTATGGCTTATGGGGGTTTAACGTCTCAAAGCGACTCAGGCTATGAGAGACGCCGTAGTGCAGGGCTCCGGGACTTTCGACCACCTGGGGTTCTTTAACGTGCACTGACATCGCACAGTACACGGGCCTCTAGAATTTCGCCTCCATCGAAATTCCACCGCCGCGGCCGGGATCGAACCCGCGTCTTTCGGGCCGGCAGCCGAGCGCCGTAACCACTCAGCCACCGCGGCGGCTGCACAAAAAGCATTCATATTATAAGCTTTTAGCAATTTGGGAATAACCACCGCTGTTATTCATTATTTGCGTCAATGATATCGTGCATGCAGCGACTGCGCAAAATTTGTCACGTACGCGGACGATATGACCTTGTTTGTTGAGGCCGCCGAGGTGGCTCAGTGGTTTGGTTATGGTGTTCGGCTGCTGATTGGAAAAACACGGGCTTGATCCTTGGCCGCGGCAGTCCCACCTCGACGGAGGCGAAATGCTAGAGGCCCGTGCATTGTGCGATGCCAGCGTACGTTAAAGAGCCCCAGGTGATCAAAATTTTTGGAGCCCTCCATTATGGCGTCCATCGAACCTTTAGGCGTTTTAGGACGGCAAACCCCATAAACCAACCAACCTCTCTTTTAGGGGCAACACAGAATGGCGAACAAATAAACGATTACTAATTTACAACATTGGCTGAAGGCAAATTCTTTAAGAAAAAATTACCAGTGGCTTAGCCCGGATATACGCAGAGTGAGTTACGCTGAGTCGCTGAACATCAATTGCCGCTGAGCAGCAATTTCCCTCTCCTTCTCCACGGCTATATGACACTGGCAAACGCCCCGCTATATGTATACCCCCATTGATACCTCTGCGCATGCGCACAAAATGAGAGGCGCTATCGAGCGGCTCTGTCGCAGCGTCAGACTTGGAGCTGGGCAAGCGTCGGCGGCGGCTCCGGCGCGCCAGCTGTGCGCCGTGTGACGTCAGTGCTCCTCGTGCATGCGCAGCACGGCTCTCCAGGAGGCACGCGAAACTGCTCAACCTCGGCCAGTGTAGAGGTCTGAAGTTTAGCATTGCGAAACACGAAATATTGTGCGAAAGCATAGTTTTCTGCAGGTGGAAACCATCGCCACGTACCTGAGGGCGAGATTGAGGATTCCACTCACCCAGGAAACCAGTTATGCGCGTCCTCAGCATTTTGATCGTCAATGTCAATCTATCCAGTATACGCCGCCGGCCTATGCTCCAGTGCCGCGTTTCGGCTGCAGTGTTGTCAACGCCAACGAGTATTGCTCCAGTGCCGTGTTTCTGCCACAGCGTTGTCCACACCAACGCATGCAGCGCACATGTCTCTGTCACTGCCGCCACATAGCTCAAAGCGCGAATATTAGTTTGAGAGTAGTATTAGTAGCTGAAGAAGACGATGTGCAATGCACAGCACGAAAGTCTGTTGCAGTTTAACACGAGGTGTGTTCGGCAGTGGCGATTGCTTGGTGAATGAAGAAAGGAAAGCGGAGATTGCTTAGTGCTCTCAAGCAGCGTCCAGCAAAGCTGATCTGTCAACACCGCCACGGGTTCGATTCCCAGTCGAGGATATTTATTTGATTTCTTTTTATTTATTTATTTCACTTGGCACAAACCTACAAACGTCGCAAACATACAAACATGCCAGGATCTTGGTCGGCGTTCACCCACCGGAACAGTGCCTTCGCACCACTAAAGCCGCGTAAAACGAATGCAGTTTTATACGCTCAGGAAGGAATACACCAGACAGCGTCCGTAAGTCAATGGCTAGGTACAGGCCCTTGGAGCACACACTTCGACTACCTCCAGTCGAAAGTATCTGGCGCCGTTTGCATTAATTAAGGAGTGAGAATCATTTTAGCAATCAAACATTAACAGTTACTTCATCTTCTTCGCTGCTGTAATATAGTCTGGAGCACTAGTGAGGCGCACGTGACCAAATTGTACTTATTCGAAAAAAAATTAATTAGCAAACTGTTCGGTGTATTGCTAACGTGTCCTTTGGGATCCAGCGACTCGTGTTTTCGAAAAATACAACATTCTTCCAGTATTCTGTTTATAGAATTACCAGTTAACAATAATCTATAAGCCTTTCGAGAAGCAAGAATAATTTTATGATTCATTTTGCCCAGCTACAAGAGAACATGCGAAGATACAAGTAGTAATGGCTTGTACCCCCCCCCCCCCCCCACTTCTCGAGCATCTTATAACATGGGATGCTGCAGCTACATTATCACCACATTACTCAGCATATTACAATCTACAAACTTAGACCATCGTTGTGATCTTGCGCCTTTTAACGTAGTCAAATTAATTACCCACTTTTTGTATGTTATAATTCACAAAGCTTTACAAATGATTCCTAAGCTGGTTTATGGCATTCCTCGCATTGTCTTTTCATGGCAATAGTCTATAATACACTCAAGAATTATAGTTGAGCCACGCCATAAATCTGTCGTTAGGGCGAATCAGAGTAAGTTAATCCAGACTTGACCATGCGCATAAATAACTCGCGAGGCGTGTACAAATATATAGAAACCTGAGATTTTAATTATAAATTTCTTTTCACACTATCTCTCTCTCTCTCACACACACACACTAGAGAGAGAGTCAGTTGTTTTCAAGGCACACACTGACGGCCTCTGGAATCAAGGCACACACTGACGGCCTCTGGAAACCGTGCAAAGAATGTGGAAGCCCAGCTTGCTCAAGTCACGTTGCGGAAACCGAGCAGAACACAGCCCTATCTGCATACTTCCACCCAATTCCCACCGATGACCTTCTGACTGTTGAAATCGACTTTAAACAACGCACTGTGAAGCCAATAGGGGCAGTGCCATTGCGCGGAAAGCGTTATAAGAAAAAGCACAATTTTTTGTAACACTGTCTGTCAATTCGGGGCCGCAGAGCTAGCTGCCAGTTACATATTCGCTTCGCCGTTTTGAAGACGCAATTCGTGAGGCCCATACAAATACATCTGCACATAATTTGCTGCAGTGCAAAGGAATGTGCATCGTTTTTAAGATCCCTCCCGAGTGATAGCACTTCCCTACTGGCCGGAGCCTCTGCCTAGTCAGAGTAGCTCCGATAATAGGGAGGACCAGTACTGTGGAAGAGTGACTGGAGGGACGGTAAATCGCTTTAAGAACTCGGTCCTATCGTTCCCATGGTCTGTAAGTCAAACAGCACATATGGCTTGTTTTGGTTTTATGGGGTTGAACGTCCCAAAGCGACCCAGGCTATGAGGGACGCCGTAGTGAAGGGCTCCGGAAATTTCGACCACCGGGGGTTCTTAATGTGCACTGGCATCGCACAGTACACGGGCCTCCGTCGAATGTCGCCTCCGTCGAAAAAACAGCCCATATCATCGATGTCGCCGTTTCCTGGCGCCCAAGCGGAAGCTACAACTGGCGCCACGATCGCACATTCACGGCATTTTGAACAAAACACCGATCGTGACTGAATCACGCAGGGCACCAGCCCGGGGCACAATACAGAAAGCGTTCTCCACAATCATGGCCATTTTAATGGGCGAAATAGCTTTGCAAAAAATTACAAATGTGTCCCCGATCTACACGTTCTGTATAGTTAAGTGCCAGCAAACTCTGTGACAATGCATTTGGGTTATGTCAGGAAGAGGAACGGTTTGCAGTTCCATCTCCCTACTTTGCGATCCTTTCATTTTGCAATCCGCTTTGCGTGAGAAGATCGGAAGCGACGCCCGAACGCAGAATGACGTAAGGCACGCACGCGATGAGCGGAAGTGCAACGGCCGCACGGTGTTTCTTTTTCCTCTCAACTATTGTGGGGGAACTACAATTCTCTTAAACTTATTGCTTACTGGAGTATGATGCGACCCCACGTTGTAGTGACCGAAAGCGTCGCACGCGCCGAAAACATCATGTCGAAAGGGATAAACAGTTACAAAAAGCGACACGCGTACAAAATCGAAACCGCGCTTATTTCATTACCGTCATTGAGCGGGAGTGTGGGTTTCGTGAGTTTGTTGTGTGCTCGAGTCATGGTTGCGGCAGCGCAAGGGCCCACCGGCAGAGATTCGAGCAGCAGCGCATGCGGCCCCTCTCCTGTGAACATACCTCATTTACTCGATTCTATCGCACACCTTTTTTTCTGAAATATTCACCTTGAAATTAAATTCGCGCTAAAATCGAGCACGAAAATGAAACTACGCCAGCAACACCCTACTGTCATCGGCAGGGTAGAATTTCAAAGGTAGTCCGTTTCTTCGAGGAAGGTTTACGAACCCTTCCTCTAGTGTCGTTCGGCTTGGAAGATGGACAGGAGGCGAGCTTGTAGATGATGACAGCACAGCATATATGTACAGCATACATATACAGAGAGCCTAACTTGAAAAAGCAGAACTGAATTTACAAAAGACCAAACTTTGCGCTACTTTACTCATCGACCGGGCAGGTTAGAGCCTAAGTAGCATCACGTTACATGCTAAGCATGGAGCCCCAGCTCAGACTGGACTGGACTGCATCCGTTTACATGCGCTTTTAAGCACTTGATTAACAAAGGACTAAGGGCGGTCATTTTCAGTGGCCCGCCCTAAGCATCAATTCTCCAATCAAAAATGACATGAGATGGGGACAACCCCTTGGGGTGGGCTTAGCCTCGAACCCAGAGTCTTGTTAAATACACAAACTAAATAAAAAAAACAAATACGCCTCCACTCTCTCTCAAGTGAAAGTATCCACACGCTCTCCCTTCGGAGCTAATCCTTGCCACAGGCATAGCGCCACCCACCATCGGTCCGCGTCGCCCGTCAGCAACAGAGGAGGGGGCGAAGGGGCCCACGATGCTGCCGCGCTACCGACGGCGGGACACAGCTAATAAGCATGAAGGGGTTTGTCTGCCGCTCCGGGAAACCAGATTAAGGATCGCCCCTGTCTTCCCACATTCTTGGCGAGTACTGCCTGTCCGCCATGACAGGTGTCCGTCACGGCCCTCCTGGGAATGCGCTTTTGGTTCACGAGGCAGGGCGGGAAGCTGTGGGTGC
Source organism: Amblyomma americanum (assembly GCF_052857255.1). Taxonomy (NCBI): domain Eukaryota; kingdom Metazoa; phylum Arthropoda; class Arachnida; order Ixodida; family Ixodidae; genus Amblyomma; species Amblyomma americanum. Next base: position 559,550,845 of record NC_135497.1, on the reverse strand, counting down.
CTTCCCAGCGATAGCCCACGCCGTTAGGAGGGGGGGGGGGGGGGGGGGGGGGCGTGCGTCAAGCGATCATTTTCGTTCCCCGTATGTACTCGGGGGCTCTCGCTCATACTGGGGAGCGGTTTCCGTGTGTGCCGGCGTCCTGCTTCCTGCAAAGGTATGCAGCTGGAAAAGATGGGCGGCCTTACACGCCCCCTCTAAGAGTATAAACCGAGCTTGCTATCAGCTCGTTTATGCTTCCTAACAAAGATGCCTTAACACTTTCACATTACAAATGTCAGCCCTCCCGAGGCACAGTTTCTCCTGGGTACTCGAATCTTCGAGAACCAAAGCAAAGAAACAATCAATAAAATAAACTAAAGCGCAACATTGGTGCATGCTGCTGTACAGTTCACTGAATGGGCAGCAACATCATGCACTGCGCAGAGTCCACATTCAAAGCACACACCAAGCCACATTGTTCATCACTGTTCACAAGTCTGCGCACAACACTCACGGGCACCGTTCTATGCAGACGCCAGGCAGAAGTCTCTTCGTAAGTGCCCGACTTCAACAACCGGCACCCTGCTCACCGAGCGTCGGTTGAGTGGGAACATTCACGCCTTTTCGAGGCTGGCATGGTGGTACCTGACTCCCATGTCAAGTTGGGGAGCCTGGATAGCGCATCTGTTTTTCTATTCTTAGTGCGCTTCCTACGTTTCACCGTTATGTTATAACGCTGATGTGGCAGCGCCCATCTAGCCAATCTCGCCCCGTGTGGAGTGCACGTCGTCCAGTATGACAGGGGGTTGTGGCCAGAGACGACATTGGCCACGGCGCCAAAGAGCCAATAATCGAGCTTCTTCAGAGCCCCTATAATAGCGAACGCTTCGCGCTTTATAATCGACCACCTCGCTTGAGTCGCGTCGCAGCGATGACTCGCGAACGCTATAGGTCTTTCTTTGCCCTTTTTCATTTGTGTCAAGGAAGCCCCGGCAGCCGTTGCTGATGCGTCAGTGAAAAGCCAATAAGGCTGGTGAGGTTGTGGAGTGTTCAACGCCACTGCTCTGCAGAGCGAGTCTTTGAGCTCTTCAAATGCGCACTGCGCATCTTCTGGCCCCTCATGCGTCACAAATGCGGTAAGCGCTTGGCTGTGCGGGCCCATCGGTATCTGCCAGTAACCACGCCTTAAATCCACTAGCGTGATAAACTGCGCGCGGCCGACCTGGAAAATTAGCTCCTGGGAGTTAGTCATCGGAAACGCGTCTGAACGAGTTCCAGCATTCAAAGTTCGGTAGTCAATACACATTCGCACCGACCCATCTTTCTTTCCCACGCACACAACTGGGTGTGCAAATTCACTTTCTACAGGATAAATTAATCCTAACTTAAGTAACTCCTCCACTTGGCAGCTTACTTCTTTCTTGAGCTGTTCAGGCCTAGTTAATGGGGTGATGGATACGTTGTCAGTGTGACGCCTGCCTGGGCGGATTTGGCACTCATGACAAGACTGGCAGCACTCTGAAATCTCCTTTTCCATACCGGGCCAATAGAAGTTGTACTTTATGCGTGCCTTGGTCTTCCTTGGTCCCAGGTGTCCACCCCACGGCGATCCGTGCGCCAAGGTCAGAACTTCCTTTCGTCTCTCTTGGGGAAGCACCAGTTGTCGCACTTTAGTATTCGCTATTGAATCCCAATCGTGCAGCAATCCCTCGGTAACGAACATGCCCGCCTTTCCGTGCTTAGAATTTTCCCTTGCCTTCCTCAAGCTCTCGTCAGCGATCTGCGCAGCTCGAAACATTTCTCGCTGGCTAGACAGTGAAACTGCATCTTCCCTTCCAGGTGGCTCTGCTTCCTCGCGTGGAACGTCGTCATTTGGTGCCCTGTCAACTTCGCTTACCAGTGCCTCACAATTTTGATTTGCCGCGTTTGTAGGTTCTTGATTTGCCGCCATACTGACTGCAGTACTAGTACTTGTTGTGAACGCTCTATCGCTGTGCTTCTTAAGCAGCTGCCAGTCTTCTGACGACAGCAAACAGTCCACCCCCTCAGTAAGCTCATTGGTGAGGGCACATACTATGCCTATCTTTTGATCGTCTGCGATGGTTCCTGTATGAGATACACTAAGAGGGACCGTCGCCAATTTCGCCTGAATAGATCTGCCGAAAGCCGACACTAGCTTCACTGTCCCCGATGGTTCCGTCAGCGCCTGCGGTAGTATGCTCTCTCTTATTACCGTCATTTCACTACCCGTATCAAGCAATGCCTCGGTGCAGACGTCTCCGCATACAAACTCTACGAACTGTAGTCTTGATACGGCTGCCCTTGAATTTTGCATAGGCACTCCTACTTTAGCAGGTAAAGCCGCGCCTTGGTTTACCGCTGCGTCCTTCACTCCTGTCTCATCTACCAGCGTGACCTTTTGCACCCTCTGCCTGTGCCCATATGCTTGTTGCTGGCGCGGCTCATTTGCTGTTACTCGCGGGCAATTCCTAGCAACATGGCGCAGTCCATGGCACTGGTAGCACTTTACTGCGGGTTTTTCAACATTACCCTGCTTTTGGCCCGTTTTCAGTACTGGCACTGTAATCTGTCTCGCAGCCCGCCCTTTACCTTTTGCTTGCCCGAAGGTCTGTAGGGCCTTTGATATTTATTTAGGCTTCAGCCAACTCTCTCCTTCTCGCAGGAGCACATATTCAATGCCCTCCGGGCTGAGGCTTGCCTTAATGCGATCGGACACCATGAGATCGGTTAAAGCCTCTTTTGAGTGTATACCTCTCTCGCCTGGATGTAGTACATTAAATACGTTTTCACGCGAGACGCAAACTGAGCCCACATCTCCTCCTTCCTTTTCGCTGCTTTCTCAAATCTCTCAAGGTACTTAGTCGGAGTGAGTTTTAATTATTCTAGAACCGCTGTTTTTACAGCCTCATGATCAGTGCATTCGGCTCGGTCAAGGTTACGAAGTAAGTATCTGACTCGCTCTGTCAGTGCCGGCAAAATTAAGTGCACTCGGCTGCTGTCTGGAACATTGAAAGTAGTGAAAAGCTTCTCCACCTCCTCAAACCACAATGGTACATCTGCGTCGCATGGCGTATTCCAGCTCAAATTCTCTACACGTCCCCAGTCAAACTGCGGCATTATGGCCTGTCCCACATTCCGTTTATATGCATCCAACTCACCTACAGACCGAGCCATGCGTGAGCGGCACGCCCGCCTTTCTTTCCGGCCCTGTAAAAAGCGGAACTGTGAAACTCACGCGACTGCCATAAGATCAGGCCCTTGAGCCACGCCCTGAAACCCGAGATGGCAGATGTTGCAAACTGCGCGGAACGTTCAAAGCACCCGGTGTAGTATTTCGCTCGTTCGCAAACTGCCAGCCACGCCTCGGAAGTGGTGGCTCGTGTAAGACGCCCCCTCCCTCCCCATTCGTCGATGCAAAAATTAACAACACGGGCAGTGTAGTGTGGCATTCCCCACTAGACGTGGCATCAGTGGAAAGAAAGACAATTTCTTGCCCCCGCAGCAGGAAGCGAACAAAGCTTCCCCTTTGACGTTAGATGCATGCACTCTCTTTTTGTTGCCTCGCACAGACGCCGACTGTTGTCAGTAATGGGCCTGTCACACTAGGCCAACAGTCGGCCGATTTGATCGGCGAAAACCATGTCGTCGTGATGTCTGGCTCTATGTCACACTGCGCCGACTAAAACAGTCGGCCGACTGTCGGTGCCATGTCTCCCACAAGACGGCATTTGGCCGATGGTCCGCCAACTCCCATGTCACACTAGCGAGACAGCGTGCGAGACCTCCCGCCGACTTGGCCCTTTCTCGTTCTCACTCTTCTCTTGTCATTTTCTGCTATGCGAAATTCATGGGCCGGGACGCTTCATTTTTAACTCTTTTAAATAAATCCCACCATAGTAAAACTATAGTCCCTAGAATATCCTACTAGTGTGTCGAGCGGAGCGCTCTCCCAATGGGAGAGGGTGGCAGCGCGAGCGATGCCTTCCAACTTTGGCCGCGAGGGGCGCTGCTCGTCGTAAAGGTGCCGTCGCTGCCGGACATGCCGCAGTCGCTGCAGTTGCATCGGTCGTGCGCGGTGTGGATTATAGCATTTTGGTCGCATCTACGCTTTCTTCTGTTGTTTTCTCCGTGCTGTTCCACGTGAGGGAAAACCACAGCGACTTATGATTTGGTAAAGTCGAAGCATCAAGGCCGGGAAAAAAACATATTTCGTGCCGCTCCGTCGGAGTGGCTACCGGTCGAATCCAGCAAGGCTTCCATGTTCTGTGTGTCCTCGGACCCAACACGGCTTGCACGGAGCGGCTGATCAAAAGAGAGGACCGCAAGTTGACTCCAGCGTGTGTTGTCTGCGAGGAACATTTTGAAGACTGCCGCATCGAGAGACGGTGAACAGTGTCGTCAACGAGCTGGCCAGGGATAGACCACGCCTCATGCCCGATGTCATGCCAGCAGTATTCGACAACTATCCGAAATACCTTCTGCCTAAGAAGACATCGAAAAGAAAAGTGAGGAGCCTGTGTGACCAACCTGCCGCTAAAGGGCACACAGGCAGTGCCGGCGTCAGCCATGGACCGTCAAGCACGCTCGACGATGTTTCCGACGAGCCGGCAGCAACAGAGGAGCCGACTGAGAGCTCATGCCCGCATCAGCAGATGGGCTGTATAGCTGTTGAAGATCAGCATACGTTGGACTCAATTTGTATCCCTGCAACCTGGACCAAAATATCTGAAACACCTGCTGCCTCTGTAGACTACGCACGTTATGGAGCAGAGAGAAACAACTTTGCCACTTTTTATATAGAAAGAATGCTAACATTTGGAAGCTTGATGCCAGAACGCAGCCTTGTAGTCGCTACAGTGTATTTTCTCGGAAAAGAACAAAGCAAGCGCGTGCTTACAACAAGCTCTGTTTTTTATCTGTTTTTACTGTATTCCAGATTTGTAAATAAGAATCAATATGGTACAATCACCATTTTCTTTTTTTCTGTTACAAAGGGAAGCGCAAGCTCATACACACCTGCATAAGTTGTATGAAGCAAGCTGTGATTAGCAAATCAAACACATCAGTAGTGAGACCTATTGTTGATCGTCGCATGCGATCTTTGAAGACGGACCCCGTGGTGGGAAAGAGCGAGAGTGCCCTGCTTTTCTTTTACCTATATGCGACGCCATTCCGGGTTTGATGTTCTGCTCGCCATTGAGAATTAATGGGGGCCACGACTCTGTCTTTCCACCTGGACAGAGGTAGCCGAGCGCTCACTCCGCATGAAGGTGTATACGATATCCTTCGCCCGCGATCGCGATGCGTGGATCGCAACTACTTGTGTTCCCCCCATTTGCCTAGACCCGCACGTCATTCCAGTCAGCGAATCATCATTGTTTTTAGCAGAATTAGATCGCCATTTAAAATTTCGTTCCCATATTTCTGGCATTAAATGGAAGATAGCATATGGCTTAAGAATTCTCATCAGAACTCGCCCTTACTTTAATCAGTCTGTACTTTTAACCTTGTATAACTCATTCATACATTCCCATCTCTCTTATTGTATAACATGCTGGGGTGACACCTACAATACTCATTTGATATCGTTACAAGTAGTTCGAAATCAAGCAGTCCGAATACTAACACACAGCCCCTTCGATTTTAATGCTCAATCTTTATTCAATTCACTGCGAATTCTCTCCGTACCTAAACCTGTCCAACTTAACCTTGGTATCTTCATACACAAAGTAATTAATGAACATATTTCATTTCAATCCATCCCAAGGCCAGAGGTCACCAACACCAGCACCACGAGATTTGCGATTAACAGGAACCTAATTCTGCCTCAAGGACGCACCA